>NW_015178152.1:0-957 GCF_001447785.1 Gekko japonicus
CGCACTGAGGGTTTACAGCTGGCGTGAAGTCCAATTGATTTCCCCATTCTGTCCCTTTTTTGGTGGTGGCGCTTATCCCTGCTGTGTTCTGCCACTCCTTGGTTTCAGTTTCGCTTGAACTCCTGCAACGAATTTCAAAGTGGGATCATGCAAATGGCCACAGATTTCAGTTCCTTCCATTAATTCCCAAATTTCCAATGTGCAGGCGTGCCTGAATAAGACAGAGAACAACAGCGTTGATAGTTGTTTTTTGTTTTTTGGAGTGTCAGGATTCTTTTTTGTGTAATGTTTTACTGGTGCAAACATGCACGCCTCCTTCTTTTGATCGTTTTGACAATGCTCCTTGATCCATTATATTGCTTTCTCTCATCCTCTCCCTCATTTGCCTTCAATAACATTGTGGTATAACCAAACAGGACTAGCAACATCATCTTATCTACCACAGGATCCCTGATCGGCTGGGATAGGTGCCATAGGTCATGGGACCAATCTGGAGGAAGTCTCCGCCTTGCACTCAGTTGCCCCACCCCAGTGATGTTATCCTAGAGCGCAATCTGAATGTCTTCATCATTTTGTGACAGTGTCCTACTTTGTCCTATTTTGTAGATGATCCCTGATTAGCTAGGACCTGCCAGGTAATTAATCCAGGAAGAAGAAAGAAGCAATAGTTACAAAGAAGGAGATGTACTGAAGACGCAGTAGACAGAGGAAACAAGTGTCTGGCAGTCCCTTAACCAGGATTTTGTGGCTTGTGGGGTAATTTTTTTCCTGGTAGGACTGAAGTACTCAGTGCAGAAAGAAAAGCCATTTAGCCAGTAGGAAGCTGTTACTGGGACAGATCTCTAAATTGCAAGCTGTCGACCACTTTAGACAACAGTTCTCAGCTGCTGCAAGGCAATCCCTTCTGCCAGCCCAAGCAACCATTCCGATAGCGAGTCAGCAGGTGGGGGGTGATGA
>NW_015178153.1:0-957 GCF_001447785.1 Gekko japonicus
AAGTGTGCCCTTGGGTACTTAAAAAAAAAAAGAATTAATCCTATCTCGCTCTTCAGGTCTCCCTTTTACACCCCTGACAAATGTTCCCTCTAAGCTGCAGAGTCTTGTGAGCAAAAATCCTATTTTGTGAGCTCCTGGCATTCAAGTTGTGAGCGAGCGATTTGGCCGCTGCATGAATTAGTTTGCTCTGGAGCCCCTCCTTCCTGAGCGGAGATGAAAATGGGTGAGCTGGAGGCTAAAAAACTGTGAGCTGGCTCACACTAACTCAGCTTAGAGGGAACAGTGTCCCTGACCCACGTTTATCCAAGGCTGGTATCTCATTGGGGGGAGAAATACTCCCCATCGGGGGGGGGGGGGGGCGGATAAGGAAGCTGCACACACAAGAGAGGAACTTACCAGCTTGGCCAATATGAGGGCATCGTTCATGAGGTCTAAGAGCGGCGTCTTCGTGTGGACGTTGTAAAAAGAGTAGGCGGCCTTCAAGCTCTTGTGAGTGGGATGGTTCATGATGGTGGAGGGCAAGGTGTAAAAGCTAAGGAAGTCAGTCACCTCCCCACCGGCATTCTGGAGAACGAGACCACGAGAGACACGTAAGAACCCGGCCCCTGGCTCAGATCACACCGGGGTCAGCCTCTGGCCCTGGAAAAGCTGCTGGGACGGTAGCAGCATCTCCCTATTTGTGCTTAGGAGATTAGAAAGGTCTGCCAGGCCCACCTCTAGCTGCGATGCGGGCCTCGGCCCCCTCCCACCAAAAACATGCCGTGCCCGACATCTGAATCCCCAACTTGCATTCTTAAAAAGTAAGCCCCTGGCCCTTTTTCTTGCAGAGGTATCAGCGGATGATGCAGTAGCTTTTTTTTGTGTGTGTGTGTACAGACTGCCTGGGAAAGAATGTAGGAGGGCTGGAGCAGAGTCAGTTAACCCCCTTCCTGCAGGGCTATTTTTGGGCAGGGACGC
>NW_015178154.1:0-947 GCF_001447785.1 Gekko japonicus
AGAGGGAGAAAAATAGACTAATTAGTAATAGAGTGGGAAGAAAGAAAAAAAAAACGCAGATTGAATAAAATCCACATATCAAATTCAACAAATGAACCAAACACCTGGGTGAATGAGAATGTTTTAACTTGGTGCCTGAAACTTTTCAGGATACTGCCAGGTAAATAGTTGTGGGTATAGGTATAGAGAAGAGGTTCTCTGAAGGTGGGGTAAATGGACTGATCAGGAATCTTCTAGACCTAACACCAAGGAACACAACAAGAGCCCAGAGCTTAGCAAAACAAAATGGGAGAGAGTGTGGCATAAGTCGGTAGTAATAGACAGGGCTTTTTTGTAGAAAAAGCCCAGCAGGAACTCATTAGGATAACAAGCCACACCCAACATCAGAAACCTATTCGCATATTAGGCCACACCCCTGAGAGCACATCTCATTAGCATATTTGGCCATACCCTCATGCCTTGAGTACAGTTTAAACTGCCTTCCCTTGGCTTGCCTGGGCAAGCTGGACCTTGGACAAGCCAGGGAAGGCACGGGGAGACATTTAAATGCCTCCCTGATCCTTCCAAGGGCCCCCCTGGCCCGCCCACCTCAGAGTCGCCGGGGGGATCACTCTCCAGGACTTCCCTCTGTAGCCACACACGCAGAGGTTTTGGCTGTAGTGGGTGTGGCCAACTCTATTCCTGTGCGTTCCTGCCCCAAAATAGCCCTGGTAATAGACAAGGTAACCAAAGATCATATACGGTGGAGTTGGACAGCTAGTGAATACAGAGAGACAACAGAATACATTTCAGGAAAACAAAAGCTGTGAGAGGTGGCATGGATTGAGTGAAGAGATAAATATTGCTGGTGAGATGGCTACTGTAACTTTCCATACACTAAAGAGACTGGAGTTTATCTTACAAGCTGCTTGCCTGGAGAATCTGAAGTACCCTGGGGTCATTTCCTG
>NW_015178155.1:0-944 GCF_001447785.1 Gekko japonicus
ACCCAGTTCTCCAGATTAGATTTTGCCACCAAACTGATGTAGGAAGATTTCACAAGTCCTAATTTAGGTAAGTGACACGTAGATTTAGCCCTGACCTGGACAGCCCAGGCTAGCCTGATCTTCTCAGATCTCAGAAGCTAAGCAGGGTCAGCCCTGTTTACTACTTGGAATGGGAGGCCCCCAAGGAAGTCCAGGGTTGCTATGCAGAGGCAAGCAAACGACAAACCCCCGCTGAATGCCGAAAACCCTACAGGCTCACCATAAGTCAAGCTGTGACTTGATGGCAAAACCCCCACAAAGGTTATGGGATCCTGTGGATATGTGGGTCCTGGAGATGTTTGAATTCTCACAGGCTTTGCCCCACGAGGCAACAGCTTCTGCCTTGCTTTCTCCTCTCTCCCAAGATAAACTCCTCTTGCATAAGGAGGCTCCGTGTCCCAGAATCACATGCTTAAAAGAAAAACAGGCAGACCGTAGGGGTTCCAGTACCCGACCCAAGCACCCACCTCTTGAGGTGGTTGTAGACACGCAGCCCCGTCTCGTGCTCTTTGCGAGGGTCCTGGAAGTGAATGCGGCAGGTGAACCGCAACTGGTGCTCCCCCAGCCCCAGTTCCTTGAGCGCTTGCTCTGGAGAGACCAGGCGGAAACTCTGCCCGGAGAGAGAAGAGGGGAAAGGCTTGCGTTACATATGACGCCGCGCATGTCCCATAGCATCGGGGATTGGAGGAAGTTCTGCAGTGAGAAACAGAACGGTCGTCAGGGTGTCGGACGGCATCTGGGAGCCAAGGGTTCGAATCCTCGCTGCTCCTTAGGTGGCCTTGACTCCACTGCACTTGCAGCCAAACCGATCTCACAGCGACCCAGCAATTCCCAAAACCAAGCGCTCCAAGACGAGAGATAGCAAAGTGCCTCTGAATGGTCCTTTCCACACTTGTATCTCATCC
>NW_015178156.1:0-1177 GCF_001447785.1 Gekko japonicus
GGCCAGCTGGCCACCGGTGGGCAGGAGCCCGCAAAAGCGGGGGATTCCCTTGCCCCCACCTGGGGAATGGCTACCCTATTCACAAGACCCACGGCAGGATGATGAAGAAGAGAAGAGGAAGAGATTGGATTTATACCCCGCCCTTCACTACCCAAAGGTGTCTCAGAGCGGCTTACAAACTCCTTTCCCTTCCCCTCCCCACAACAGGCACCCTGTGAGCAATGCTCCCTCTAAGCTGTGGAGTCTTGTGAGCAAAAATTCTACTTTGTGAGTGACTGGCATTGAAGTTGTGAGTGAGCAATTTGGGTACTGCATAAATTAGTTTGCTCTGGAGCCATCCTTCCTGAGCTAAGGCAAAAATGTGTGAGCTGGAGGCTAAAAAACTGTGAGCTAGCTCACACTAACTCAGCTTAGAGGGA
Source organism: Gekko japonicus (assembly GCF_001447785.1). Classification (NCBI taxonomy): domain Eukaryota; kingdom Metazoa; phylum Chordata; class Lepidosauria; order Squamata; family Gekkonidae; genus Gekko; species Gekko japonicus. The sequence goes on from NW_015178156.1 coordinate 420, forward strand.
ACACTGCCTGTGAGGTCGATGGGGCTGAGAGAGCTCTTGACAGAAACTGCCCTTTTTCAAGAACAGCTCTTATCAGAACCACGGCTTGCCCAAGGTCATCCCGCCATGCGCAAGTCAAGTGGAGGAGTGGGGAATCAAACCCGGTTCTCCCAGATTAGAGTCCGCGCACTTAACCACGACACCAAACTGGCTCTCAAACTGAACCCATCAAGGCCAATTTATATAGGTTGGAGAAGGGGGAATATAACCCATTAGGGGTCATGGGCGGTATATAAATGCAATGTAAAAAAAAATAATAATAACAAAGGGAGGCCAGTTCAGATTACAGTAAATAATAACCAAGTGCTATCAAGTCACAACTGATCCATGGCATCCACTCATGGGGTTTTTTAAGGCAAGAGACGATCAGAGGTGGTCTGCCCTTGCCTGCCTCTGCGTAGGAACCCTGACCTCTCTTCGTGATCTCCCATCCAAGCACCAACCAGGGCAGGCCCTGTTTAGCTTCCAAACTCTGACAAACTCAGGCTTGTCTGGGCTATTCAGGCTGCTTCAGATTATGATAACAGCTCTCACGTGTGACAACATAGAGCACTTCACACGTTCTCTCAGAAAGGAACAGCGACCCTGTAAGGCAGGCATCACCAACGTGGTGCCCGTGGGCGCCCGTCACCACCTTTGCTGGTGCCTGCTGAGTGTTTCTGGAAAGTGGGTGGAGCCAGGTGGGTGGAGCCAGGTGGGTGTCGTGGTTAAGTGCGCGG
>NW_015178157.1:0-1017 GCF_001447785.1 Gekko japonicus
TAGAATTCTGTGTCTCTGCTGTTCTCCCTTCCTCATCACCTTTTGTGTGGGATTTCTGCAGGCACAAATAGCTCCAACCCCTCGTATGCATGTTTCTGCTTCCTGTCCTTCCTTTGCAAGCAGCCCTTCATGCACGATGTGAATATTGGCCTAGATCCAGCCCCGGTGCAAGTTCATACACTCTTCCAGGGAACAGTGCATGCAACAGGGGAGGTGGGTCCCTCCGAGGCTGGCCTCCGTGAGCAATGAGTAGGATTCCGGGATACACCTTGTCAGAGATAGCGTGGTATAGTGGTTAGTTTCATGGCATCCGGCCCCATCACTCCTTGGCAAATAGAAGGGGAAGTCGTGGAGGTAGTGACAGACTTCACGTTCCTGGGATCCCAGATCACCGCAGACTGTGACAGCAGCCATGAAATTAAAAGACGCCTGCTCCTTGGGAGGAAAGCGATGGCGAACCTAAACAGCATGATAAAAAGTAGAGACATCACCCTGCCAACAAAAGTCCACATGGTCAAAGCAATAGTATTCCCAGTAGTCATGTATGGCTGTGAGAGTTGGACTATAAGGAAGGCCGAGCGCCAAAGAATAGATTCTTTTGAACTATGGTGCTGGAGAAGACTCTTGAGAGTCCCTTGGACTGCAAGAAGATCAAATCAGTCAATCCTAAAAGAAATCAACCCTGACTGTACCCTGGAAGGCCAGATAATGAAACTGAAGCTCAAATACTTTGACCACCCAATGAGAAGGGAGCAATCACTGGAGAAGAAGACCCTGATGCTGGGAAAGATTGAAGTCAAAGAAGACGGGGACGGCAAAAGATGAGATGGTTAGACAGTATCATAGATGCAACGAACATGAAATTGAGCAAACTTCAGAGGACAGCGGAAGACAGGAGGGCCTGGCGGGAGCTGGTCCATGGGGTCGCGAAGATTCGGACTCGACTGTGCGACTGAACAACAACAAGTTGTGTTGGTCTGGAGCGACCGAATGAAGGTTGAGTCCAGTGGCACCTTT
>NW_015178158.1:0-950 GCF_001447785.1 Gekko japonicus
CCCTCTTTGTTGTGGGGTTGGTATGTTCTTCGGAGATATCTGTGCGGGAAGCAGCGCTTCTTCTGTTAGTCTTGCAACGTTGGGGGAAGGTCTCGGAGATGTTTAGCGGGGGTCTTTTTTAACCATCTGGAAGATAATTTGTGTGCTTCGGGCCTGCCAGAGCTAATTTGCTTAATAAAATGTAGGCACTTTTGCAAGCTTGAGTTTTTAAAAAGACTTTGGTAAAGGAACTTTTAAAAATGCTCCGTTATAAATATAAAGCCAGGCGTGTTGCAGAGCATTTTTAGTACCTGTCCTGTTTTCCTTGTTTCACTTTCCACGCAGGGATTTTCTCTGCACGCCCCCTAGCGCGGACTAGCAAAAAGAAGTTCTCGTATTTGTTAGGTTCGTTTCCTTCCTATTCCTAACTGAAAAGATAAGGGCGCTTTTTCCCCTTCTGGAATCTGAGCTGGTTTCAATCAGAGGAAAGGAAAATGGGGTGGTGGTGGTGGGGGAAACTTTAGAAAAGTGGAGGCAAGCCTTCAGATTGCACCCGTGTATGCATAGATGGACAATTGTTTTAAAAGCAGCCAGTACTTAAGCACAAGAATGGAGCCTGTGTGTGCAGGAGCAGTATACCTGATGCATCTAGCTGTGGGAGCAGAGGAGAGGAGTTGCTATCTTAAGGCTGTGCTTGGGAACCTCCCAAGAGGTCTAAGGCAGGCTGCTACCAGAATAAATGCTGGGGTTGGTGAGGAAAACCTAATGCTTTTAAGATATCAACCGTCTTAAGTGATTTTCATTGAAGAAAATACAAGAAGACCACTGAAGAGTTTTTAACCTATCCTGTGTGTCCCCCACCCCCTTAAAAAAATTGAACTGGAAAACTTTGGCAAGTTATTTTGATTTGTTTTTATTCACAATCTAATCTGCTGGTAATCAGTTTGGGTAGTCTGGAATACCATGCATCC
>NW_015178159.1:0-1010 GCF_001447785.1 Gekko japonicus
ATTTAGCTCTCGTCCATATATACAACCCTCCATACACAGAGGCAGCAGGCTTCTGAATAGCAGCAATGGGTGGAAGCATCAGGGGGAAGGCCTCGGTGTCTAGTGCCCTGTAGCTGGGCCTCCAGAGGAACTGGTTGGCCGCTGTGTGAGACGCTGGACTAAATAGACCCCCCCTGGTCTGATCCAGCAGGGCTCTTTTTTTGGTATTATGAAAACCTTGGCCTCTATGCCCTGTTCATTGGCCATCCAATGGTTGGCCTCTGTGTGAGACAGGATGCTGGACTAGATGGACTCTCACTGGACTGATCCAGAAGGGCTCTTCTGATGTTCTTATCAGGGGAAGTCCTCGGCCTCTCTGCCCTGGTGTTGGCTCTCCAGAGGAACTGGTTTATTTATTTATTTACTTTATTAAGGAGGCTGGACTAGACGGACCACTGGTCTGATCCAGCAGGGTTCTTATTATGTAATCATAAAGACCTCGGCCTCTGTGCCGTTGTTGTGAGACGGGATGCTGCAGTGAATGGCCCACTGGTCTGATCCAGCAAGGCTCTTCTTAGGGGAAGTCTCTTCTTAGGGGAAGGCCCCAGCCTCTCTGCCCTATTTTTGGCCCTCCAGAGGAACTGGTTGCCCACTGTATGAGACAAGATGCTGGACTAGAGGGACCCTCAGTGGTCTGATCCAGCAGGGCTCCTCTGATGTTCTTATCAGGCGAAGGCCTCGGCCTCTCTGCCCTGTTGTTGGCTGTCCAGAGGAACTGGCTGGCCACTGTGTGAGGCAGGATGCAGGACTAGGGGACCCTCACTGGTCTGACCCAGCAGGGCTCCTCTGATGTTCTTATCAGGCAAAGGCCTCGGCCTCTCTGCCCTGTTGTTGGCCCTCCATGGGAACAGGCTGGCCACTGTGTGAGACAGGATGCTGGATTGCATGGACCACTGGTCTGATCCAGCAGGGCTCTTATATTATGAAGTCCTTGACCGCTCTATCCTGTTGTTGGCCCTCCACAGGAACTG
>NW_015178160.1:0-982 GCF_001447785.1 Gekko japonicus
TAGAGTCCGGGCACTTAGCCACTACACCACATTAGCTCTCTGGAGAAGTTCTCTCTCGAGAAGACCTGTATCCTGCCTTTGTACTTAAAAAAACACTCATGGTTGCTTACAGAGGGAATAAAGACCATCAAGTAGTAAGGAAAATAAGTAAATGTGCTGAAATGACATAGCCATGAATGCTTTCATAGAATCGAAGAAGAGGAGGAGGAGAAGGAGATTGGCTTTATACCCCGCCCTTCACTCCCCAAAGGAGTCTCAGAGCCGCTTACAAACTCCTTTCCCTCCCCCTCCCCATAACAGACACCCTGTGAGGTAGGCGGGGCTGAGAGAGCTCTTTCAAGGACTGCCCTTGAGAGAACAGCTCTGAGAGAACTATGGCTTGCCCAAGGTCATCCAGAAGGGGAAAGTGGCGGAGTGGGGAATCGAACCCGGTTCTCCCAGATTAGAGTCCGCGCACTTAACCCACTACACCAAAATGGCTCTCAACTAGCCATGGCGACTAAAGGGAACGTCCACATTCAGCGACAGCATCAGCGGAAGGCCTTGGCCTAGAGCCATCAGCCTCTGGGTGGCACCTGGACATCTCCCGCTATTAGTTGATCTCCGGATGACCAGCGTCACTTCCCCTGAAGAAAACGGCTGCTTTGGAAGGTGGAGTCTCGGGCATTGGACCCCAACTGAGGTCCCTCCCCTCCCGGAATCATGGCCTCCCCAGGCTCCGCCCTCAAATCTCGGGAAGGGGACGGACTTCAGTGGGGTACAATGCCCAAGACTCCACCCTCCAAAGCAGCCATTTCCTCCAGGGGGAACTGATCTCTGTAGTCTGGAGATGAGCTGGAATTCCAGAGGATCCCCAGTTCCCACCTGGAGGCTGGCATCCCTGGACCTCAGTGGGGCACTGTCAGCAAGCTGCCATGGTGTCCCCCCTCCATCTATCTAATTGACAAGCTCCGCAGCTTCCCTTGTAGTTCTTCTGCAGTTC
>NW_015178161.1:0-1019 GCF_001447785.1 Gekko japonicus
TGTCTATATCCTTCTTAAATTGTGGTGCAGAGCAAAGTGGTACCATCACAGTCAGCACTCTTTAGATCAGGGGTCCTCAAAGTGCTGCCCATGGGTGCCATGGCACCCACCAACACCTTTCCTGGTGCCTGCCAAGTGTTTTTAGAAAGTGGGCAGGGCCAGGTGGGGCTGTTGCCAAAGGAAGGCTTCCGATCAGCCACTGGGGATTTGATCGGCTGTACAGGGTTCTAAAAAAATGGCTTTGGCAGCAGCTGCCACCACAGCACAAGAACCTTCATGGTGTGACTGAAGGTAAGCTGCAGCAACCATTTTGTGGCTGGCTCCACCTCCCGTGGCAGCCATTTTGTAGCTGCACCTACCATGCTAAGTCTGAATTCCAAAAGTGTCCGCAGGCTCAGAAAGGGTGGGGACCTGTGCTTTAGATACAGTTCCCAATGTTTCCTCAACTAGTAAAGAAACCCAATAGCATAGCAGGGAGGAACCATCTAACAAAATTTGAGTAATACGAGAGCCAGTTTGGTGTAGTGGTTAAGTGTGCAGACTCTAATCTGGGAGAACCGGGTTTGATTCCCCACTCCTCCACTTGCACCTGCTGTTGTGACCTTGGGTCAGTCGCAAGCTCTGGCACAGCTGTCCTTGAAAAAGAGCAGTTTGTGTCAGAGCTCTCTCAGCCCCACCTACCTCACAGGGTGTCTGTTGTGGGGAGGGGAAGGGAAAGGGATTGTAAGCCGCTCTGAGACACCTCTGGGTAGTGAAGGGCGGGGTATAAATCCAATCTCTTCTTCTTCTCTTCTTAAGACATACACATAATCTAAAGTACGAATTTCCTCGCTCAGCAGTACTTTGGCCATCTGCAAACACAGACTTAAGGTAAGTTTTGTGCTCTGGCGATCCAAAATAGGTCTCTCTCTCTCTCGCTTCCTCTCTTGGTTTCTTCTATAGCTTCATAGAGATCTAGTGTGATATGATGGATCCCTGTGGCCAGTCACATTCTCTCTCTCTCTCTCTCCCCCCTCCCC
>NW_015178162.1:0-940 GCF_001447785.1 Gekko japonicus
CAAGCAAAAGGAATAGTTTTCACTTGTGACGATGACCAACCAACATCTGGGAGGGGGGGTGGAGGACTCCAGAGAAGGGAAGAGCAGAACTGAAATGGCCCAAGGTCCTCGTCTCTGTCTGCCTTTCCTCCAAAGGTGGGGGGGGCCCCCAAAGCAGCGCCTTCACATGGAAAAAGTCAATCCTTCCCTTACCCTGACTTGACACACACACCCCAGCCATTGGGGATTTACAAAACCAGCATTTTGGAATGGTGCCTACACAATAAAGCCCAAAATCACAACGAGAAGAAATTCTGAAACTGCTCGCAAAGTCAGTCCCGCAAACTGAACTCTCTGCACACTTTTCAGGAAAACGAAGCAACTTCGAACTCAACTAGAATGGAAGCCCAGGAAAGCACACGAGAGGAACGCACCAGTGAGACTCTGCCAGACCATTGTGAATATCAACTACATACCAATCGGGACTCTCTCGAATAGGTTACTGCAGGTCCAAAGGAAACACATCTGTCCGCTTCATGCTATATAGTGTTTGCCACTCCGCATACAGTGCATGAAAATGAAGCGCACTTCCAAAATTAAGCCCCAACCTGAATCAGAGTGCCACGCTAATGAAACGGATTTAAGAGCCTTGGCTGCTGTAGTCATTGGCAAGACACAGGGCTATCTTTCCTTTATATGGGCGCCACATTATTTTAAAAGCGCAATTAGCAAGCCATCGCTGCCTGTGGAGATAACAAATACGTTTGCTTAGTCCGAGCTGATAATATGTTATTAGCTGGTTTTCTTCTAGCTTGCAGGCCAGCTAAAGAAATAAATCACAGGCGAATGTCTAGTTCATGTGCTGGCCAACAGTGCCCCCCTCTGTTACATTACCGAGCACCGGCTTCAGAATCCTAAACTCTCGCAGTTGACTAAGTACCATTTGCACAATGCACCTTTT
>NW_015178163.1:0-941 GCF_001447785.1 Gekko japonicus
TTTTTTTTTTAAAGGGGCCTTCTCACATGTTTTCAATGCTTTTTAATTTTTAAGCGTTTATTATAACACAGTAACTCTGGGATCTTTTCTCAATGTGATGACCCTTGTCCACCCTGTAGTCATAGTGTAAGGCTTGTTTCCCCTGTTAAACTATTAAACTAGCCAAGGTTTGAGGAATTTCTTTTTCTTTTTCCTTTTTTTTTGGGGGGGGGGGTTCCTTGTACAGGAGACTCAAAAATAAGAAGGCCTGTTGTCTGCCTGGGACAACCAGTGGGTGGAGGCATGACCAGTGTTTTCAGAAGTGTTGGTTGTTGTATCACACAGAGCCAAGTAATGGCAGGGGAGGCCATTAAACTGGAAAACATCCTCAGAGACTCAGTTCTTCCACAGTTATCTGTTTGGGTCCATCACTTCAGACTGAGGATCCAAACAATTGTCCTCCATCTTTATTCAGGTTTAATGGCCTAGCAGCCGTACACCAAGAGAAACGTTAAAGAATTTCACCAGGGTCGCCCCCATGTGGGCTATCAGGGAAGGGACTGCCAACATCAGGTGTGTAGGGATTGGCTAAGAAGTTAGAGGCCCTGCCTGCAGTCAGGTGATCCAACTTCCAGCTTTCTCCATTGCGTACGTGACATGGCCCATGTAGGCCATACAAGAGGAGCCTTCCACTCTGGCCCTCAGCAGAGAGGTGTTAAGGAATGTGGGTATCTGGCATGATTATATGGCATGGCTATTTGGTGGTTCAGTCATCTGGTCAAGTGACAGAAAACACACTAGGCCATCTGTCCTGTAGCAGGAAAAAAGACACACAGAATGTCATCACAGGAAGAAGGCATGAGACTTTAGAAACAATATTTCTATACAGGGAGGAACATATCTCATTGGCTAGTGAGGGTGGGTGGGTAGGTGGAGCAAACTCCCTTTAATAAAGGATGCTC
>NW_015178164.1:0-935 GCF_001447785.1 Gekko japonicus
TGAAATTTAAAAAATGATAATCCTTATATGAGCAAAACACCCTAAAATTAATTTTCGGTAGTGCACTAGATAATGATTCAATAATGGAAGTCAAATCATATCATTTTATCCAAGGAGTCAGAGGGCATGCATTTCCCATAGGCAACGTCTCTTCACTATCTTCCTCCATTCCACCCACGTCTCTTCACTATCTTCTTCCAACTCTAAGATCTGCCCACCAACCAGCTAAATGTGGTATTTACCGAAGAAGTCAGAAATTGTAGGCAGTTAGATTGGACCACTAGAAAAACATCCCAAAGCAGCAGTAAAGTAATACCTTCATTAGGGCCAATGGAAATATCACAAAATAGTAGGCAAGCCTTGGCTGCTTTTCATACACCTCACACTGCTGGGGCCCACCCACGTGCACAACACCTGCTGTGCTGTCCCTCAGACGCAATGATAAAGAGCCAAGAGCTCTACGGGGACTTTCACACAAAAGTGCCTTTGAGCCTTACAGTCTTTGGGGTCACCTTTTATGATTGTCAGTGAAGTTGGGAATGCATCAGATAACGAAGCTGAACATGCTAGCCAACATCAATTTTATAAAATGTCAGTATTCAGCCACTAACCATATCCTAGTGCCCTCACTCCATTCAAGGTAACAGGGACAGAGAAGGGGAGACCCCTCTGGCGGAATATCACTTTATATGCCTCCCCTCTTTAACAAACACACCCTAAAATCCATTTTCATTAGTCTCTTTGTACAAACTGGGAGCTGAAGTTCATACCAGTTTCCCGAAATGAAAGGAATGCTGAAAAACTGCAAGTAGCAGAGCCCCAAAATAAATCTCCTTAATCAGTAACTCATCTTCTTGAAAGTAACACACAGACAGACAGGGGTCCTTCAGTGATCCCTGGTTCTGCTGTAAATTCAGAGCACCTCTTTTCTGTGC
>NW_015178165.1:0-924 GCF_001447785.1 Gekko japonicus
CAGGAAGTGCAAATGAAACAAGTGATTTTTCCCCCCTTCTCCCTCGATCCCATGAAGTCCTCACTGGAGGGACAATGAGGAGGCCACAGAGATGCATCTGGAGATCTCCATGAATGTTGCCGTGAGCCCCCATGGGACCCACCAAAAAAGGACATGAAGCAGGAGATACCAGAGCCGAATGTCTTTCAAGACGTCACACGGTGTCTCCATGAAAGGGGTAGGCAAGGGGACCCGGGAAAAGTATTCCATGAACAATATCCAATCCCGTTCCACCTCAAAATCCCCTGCCCAGCTCTGTGATGGGTCCAGGGCCAAAGTGGGACTGAAATTGCTTTCCTTCAGCACTGTGGCCATTGCATGAGTTTTGTCTTGAGCGTGCGAATGACTGAGGCAAGCAGTCTTTATCCCAAGCCCAAGGAACACTACCTTCCCATTGGCTTCCAATACTGCCTTTTCCCATACGAACCTACCCAGTCATTACAGTCATTCTTAGAGGCCCTGCTTTGGTTACCCCCATCTGAGGCCAGATGGGTGGCGACCTTGGTTGTGGCACCAAAACTCTGGAACTCAGGGAGATTCATCTGTCTTCCTCTATTGGTGGCCTTTTTGCATCCTCATTTTCCTTGCTTGTAAGTTCCTATGTCTTTTTTTTGGGGGGGGGATCTGTTCCACATCTGTTTTGCTCCATCTAGTGGTCAATTCGATATTACATCATTTTCTGTCCAGCATTATCTCCCTGCACATTGAAACGGCACGTTTTTATGCCAGCCATAAACTGATGTAATACAGAATCAACCACAAGAGGGAGCAACACAGAGAGAGAATTTACAAGCGTGGAAAATGTGAATGTGGAAAAGCCCTGTCTTTCGCCAGCAGGCGAAAACTTGTTTGTTTCTTATTTATTTATTTATTTCATTGCATTTA
>NW_015178166.1:0-925 GCF_001447785.1 Gekko japonicus
TCCCTTTCCGCCTCGTGTGGCAGGGGCCAAGGTAGGCCACTCCCTGGCACACCCACTTCAGTTTACCTGTTCCACCGATCAAGGACAATCATTTACTAATAAAAGATACATAATGGAGACCACAGCACCTTGGTGTTGCATTAGTAAAGGGATGCTGGTCCCGCAAAGGAAACCAGACTGGAAACTGGTTATCAAGAATGGAGTTACTCTCCATTGTGGTGGAGTCTACTCTGCGTGTCAGAATAAAAAAAAAATGCAACTTGAACCTGTAGGAAGAAGGGAATAGCTTAGACCTAGATCTATTTATAGTTCAGCCTTTTATGAAAAACATTTTGCTTTGGCAATGAGTACACTGAATCAGAAGGAGAATAAGGGTGTGACTGTCTTGTTACAGGCTGAAAGGCTGCAAAAGGTCTACATGCAGTAAGCAAAGGATTTCTTTTACAGAAGAATAATTCTCAGAATACATCAGTGGGACATATTCAAAATACTTTCTTCTTTTTTAAACTGGAATTGGCAGTCTGTTCAATCAGGGTTGAACTACCATCAACTTTTGCTTTCGTTTTAAGCACTTTTTTCCTTATGCAAGTACAACTGCCAAGGCGGCTTTTTCCATGAAGGGTGGATACTTCTTTATTAATATAGTTCTATTTCATATTTCCCTTGTGGCATAAGGTGGTTTACAATTTCAAATTAAAACAATATACAATGCAATAAACAAATAAACAATTAAACAATTAAAACAATATACAATCCCATTAACCCCCCAAAAAAACACCTGAAACTCAAACCCCACTAGCAAATACAACAGTCTTACAGCATATTCTTAACACTTTTAAAGAACAGCACTCCATTTCCTCCTCTGTGAGCTCACTCCCCAGGTGTAAGTCACACTGCAAAAGACTGGGCTTTGGTAGATGCCACA
>NW_015178167.1:0-1009 GCF_001447785.1 Gekko japonicus
CCAGCAGGGCTCTTCTGATATTCTTATCGTGTGATGGCCCTGACAGTAGCCAGTGCAGCAACCAGGATCCGAAGCAACACAATGAAAACAGATACTCCAAGGCAAGAGGGAAACCAGGTCGAGTGCTAAGGAAATATGGAGCGAATGCCAGATGCGGAATGGACCAGTGAGAAGAAATCTGACCATGGAACATCTGGGGCCATCAGGTTACAAAACTGTAGGACCCCTAAGAGCTGGGGAGTGGGGTATTGACAGCTGAGAACCCAGACCTTGAACTGTTGATTTGATGCTAGATTCAGGTCCAGTAGATTTTAGGGGTATCAGCTTTCAGGACTCAAAGGTCCTTTAGCCAGATGCCTAACAAAGGGAAGTTGGTTTCAAGGGAGCTACCAGATTAATATCACACTGTGGCACTGCAGATCAACACGGCTCCCCTCCGATTAGACGCAATATCAGTTCATACAGGGCTCTTTCTGTAGAAAAAGTCCAGCAGGAACTCATTAGCATAATAGACCACACCCAACAGCAGAAACTCATTAGCATATTAGGCCACACCCCTGATGTCACAGCTCATTAGCATATTAGGCCGTATCCCCCATGTTGCCGGAAGTGTGGTTATCCAGCCACACCCACCTTTTGTTTCTTACTCTGTTTACCTTGTTTGTTGTCGAAACCCAGGGCCTTTTTTCGTAGCAGGAACTCCTTTGCATGTTAGGCCACACACCCCTAATGTAGCCAATCCTAATGAGCTTCTGCTGTTGGGCCTATTATGCTAATGAGTTCCTGCTGGGCGTGGCCAACTCGGGAGCCAGCCGGAACTCCATTCCTGTGCGTTCCTGCCCAAAAATAGCCCTGAGTTCATACATTCTGCACACTTCTCGTGTGTCTAGGAGAGCCATCCCAGAAAACAGAGCTTGGATCTGGAAGAGCAGTTTTTTTCCCTTCCTTTTTTGATTAGTGCTCGTGGACCGACAGGTCATAAGCAGCGTTCCCTCTAAGCCGAGTTAGT
>NW_015178168.1:0-1025 GCF_001447785.1 Gekko japonicus
CCTGTGAATGAATGACCTCCAAAAGTCTTCTCACTGACAGCTTTGCTCAGTCTCAGAGGGCAGCCGTGTTAGTCTCCAGCAGAACAACGAGAACAGTCAGAATACTGGATTCCAATCCAGTAGCACTTGAGAGACCAATGAGCCTTTCAGGGGATATGCTTTCGAGAGCTCATACCTGGACACTCGTGTTGGTCTCTAAGGTGCTACTAGGCTTTCTCAAGTCTGGCAAACTGAAAGTCGGAGTGTCCTTCACTGAGTCAATCCATTTCATGCCGGGTCTCCTTCTTCTGCTGCTGCTGCCTGCAACTTTTCTCAGCCTTATTGTCTTTGTCCGCGAGCCAGTTTGGTGTAGTGGTTAAGTGCGCAGACTCTAATCTGGGAGAACCGGGTTTGATTCCCTCTCCTCCACTCGCACCTGCTGGATGACCTTGGGCAAGCCGTAGTTCTGATAAGAGCTGTTCTTGAAAAAGGGCAGTTTCTGTCAAGAGCTCTCTCAGCCTCACCTGCCTCACAGGGTGTCTGTTGTGGGGAGGGGAAGGGAAAGGAGTTTGTAAGCCGCTCTGAGACACCTTTGGGTAGTGAAGGGCAGGGTATAAATCCAATCTCTTCTTCTCTCTCAGCCCCACCCACCGCACAGGGTGTCTGTTGTGGGTAGGGGAAGGGAAGGAAGATTGTAAGCCGCTCTAAGACTCCTTTGGGTAGTGAAGGGCGGGGTATAAACCCAATCTCTTCTTCTTAGGGGGGAAAAGAAGGAACACTGAGAGAAGACAGGTTTGGCTCAAGATTCTTTGGAGCGCATTGATACTTCATTAAAAAATAGCAGTATTGATTGTGAGTGTGCATATGGTTTGTTCACTATTTAATCGATGATTACAAAAACAGTTTGGTGTAGTGGTTAGGAGTGTGGAATCTATTCTGGGAGAACTGTGTTTGATTTCCCACTCCTCCACACGCAGCTGCTTGCTCACGAGCAGTTCTTGAAAGATCTCTCTTAGAACCACCCACCTCACAGAGTGTCTGTTGTG
>NW_015178169.1:0-959 GCF_001447785.1 Gekko japonicus
GCCCCACCTGGAGTCTGGCAACCGTATTGCACTGTGGAACTGACTGTGTTCATGTAGTCTTTGCTGCACACACAACTAGGGTTGCCAGACCCCCCAGATTGGCGGGGGCCACCTGCTTTGGGGGGAGTTCAACCCGCCGCCGGCCACCTGGCCGGTGGGGGAGGCCCCGCCCCCAAGCCCCAACAACCGCAGCCACCCCTCTGCCTTCTCTCTTGAGAGAAAGGAGGGAGAGGGTTGGCTGCGGGCCCCACGCCCAATCTCCAAGCAGCATTGCCGCTTGGAGATAGGCCACAAGTTCACCCTTCCTGGGAATGGTCTGTTCCCAGAAGGAAATGGACAATACGTTAGGTACGGGTGCCTAGATGGAGGCTCGCCTTACTGTGTCACTCCAAAGACTAGAAGTAGTAGTACTCTATTTTTGTTGTTGTTATTATTAAGAATACATTTGAACATTCTGGAAGCCCACAAGCTCTATTTATTTGTATCTCACAATTCAGTCAGGAATCTGCTTTGTGGGGCAGCTAACCACGTTTTAAAGCAATTAAAACAGATTACAAAGAAGAAGAAGAGAAAAAGAGAAGAGATTGGATTTATACCCCACCCTTCACTCTGAGTCTCAGAGCAGCTTACTCTCTCCTTTCCCTTCCCCTCCCCACAACAGACACCCTTGGGAGGTAGGTGGGGCTGAGAGAGCTCTGAGAGAACTGGTCTTGAGAGAACTTGTAACTGACCCAAAGTCACTCCAGCAGCTGCATGTGGAGGAGTGGGGAATCAAACCCGTTTCTCCCAGATTAGAGTCCACACTCCTAACCACTACACCAAACAAAGCATAAAAGACATTTTAAACCCTAAACAGCTGAATAAAAAGAGAGAAGAGTTGGTTTTCTACCCTGCCCTTCACTACTCAAAGGAGTCTCAGAGCAGCTAGTGGTCACCTTCCCTTCCTCTCCCCACCACAG
>NW_015178170.1:0-926 GCF_001447785.1 Gekko japonicus
AATGACGCAGCGAGCAGAAAAAATGGCGTGAAAGGGAAACTTATAATACGAACTGCCAGCACAGCATTGCCAGTTACCAGACCGGAAGTAACCACAGACCTTCCCAAACTGACTGCTGTAGCTTTGCACCCTCTACTGGACCGGATGACCAACCTTAATCTCAAGCTAGATACGTTGCAAAAGGAACTCAAAGAAATTTCAGCGAGAAAGAAATAAAGCAGATGTTCCTGAAGCAACAACAGAAAGTGGAAGATGGTCCTGAGAAAGTGGAGGAGAACAAAGACACAGAAGAAGAGAAAGATGGGGAAGGCTGTGATACCATCTTAAAGAGCCTGGAAAAACTCTCTGATCCCGAAGCAGAACTAAAAATTAATTTGGACTTTGACAAGAGGAAAGGAAATTGCAAAACAGATCAACTCTGATAGCCTGTCATTTATTTTTAATGCATAACTTTAATTTTATGATATTTACACCTTCGTTAAAGAGACTGTGATTGCTTGCTTGACATTTTTGCATTAGTAATCTTCATGTTCTTCTACTAAGATAACAGAGACGTATCAATAACTTTATATGTCTGTATTATGGATCCTTGTTACTCTTTGTTTGAGGTTGTACCATTACCCTGACCCTGTAGTTTTGTAGATTAGAAAATGAAAAAAGAAACAAATGTCAATGAGGACAATCCAGCAAAATAAATAAATAAGCTGCAGCTCCTGCTAAAAGCAATTCAGTGGACATTAGGCCAGAGCTAGGTATTGTAAAACACACATGGCTGCCACTGAAAATTGCAACTGTGGGCGATTCTGCATTGCCCCTCCGTTCTTTTACAAAACCCATGCTGGAACAGAAATCTCCCTCTGCATTGCATGGCACTTTCACTATGACAGGTCATCAGAATTTATGGTACCCTCTATACTGCATGCTGC
>NW_015178171.1:0-723 GCF_001447785.1 Gekko japonicus
TAGCTCACGCTAACTCAGTTTAGAGGGGATGCTGGTTGTAATCCCAGGATATTTCCCGCCAACACCACGCAGCTTTGATAGACAGACAGCATAAGGTCATTTGCTGAGTCTTCAGCGAGACTTAATAAACACAGGCCTTTTCATTAACGCCCCGAGTGATGCCGTTTGACCTTAAAAATTGTGTGGCACTCCATGTAATTAAAGTGAAGGACTTATGCCGCTGGAACATCTGGTCAGCGGTAATTACATTGGCTGCTTCTCCATCCACAAGTCCCCAAGAATCCGTGGGCACCATCAGATGGGCTGCTCGAGTCTGTTAAAAACTTATTACTGGCATCTCCATAAACTGACCTACACTGAACTACTGAAAGCTGAGCTCATAGCCAAAAATCAATTAAACACAATGAATACCTGAGCCATCCTGGCTCTTAGGAGACGGATGCAATTATGCGAATGAGCTTGGTAGAACACCCACAAGGCTCATGACTGGGTCTGAAGGCATCATCCAGCTCCCTCTGTGGAACAGCACAGGCCACGATTTGAAGGAGTCAGAAGATTGGTTCCTAGATGTGCACTTGGCAAAGATGAGATATAAGTGCTGATGGAATTGATTCCAAGGGTTGGATCCAGGGCAAGGACTACACAAGGACTGCATGAGGATCACCAGTTCCCTGCTTTTTCTTCCTCCCCCCCAGCTAGAGTTGCCAACTTTGGGCTGGGAAA
>NW_015178172.1:0-957 GCF_001447785.1 Gekko japonicus
AGACTTTTCGTAAAGTAAACAATGGTTGTGTTGCATAATCCAAACTGTTGTATCATAGGCAGTTCTGAGTTTGTCGATGTTCCGTTATTGTCTGCCATAGTTATTTTGTCCTGATCCCTTGAGGGAAAAGCCTTTGCTTTAGTTTCACTTTTCACTTGTTATGCTGGATGGTGGCTGTGGGCATAGCAGAGCAGGGCCTGGGCCCGGCCTTGCTTAGGTTCTACTAAAGTTCTGTTTTGGTATCGGGTGCTGTGCAGTTATTACACTGACATTCGAGATTTTTTTTATGTGTGCAGGGGAAAAATTGTTGTTGCCTCACAGGTAGCTGCAGGATCACAATCGTGGATTGTGTGGCTATGGTAGGGCTACAGTTGCCAAGTCCATCTTTGTCCCTGGTGGGGGACTTTGGGGGGAGCATTCCCAGAGGGGGCGGGGCATCCCCAATGTGATGACATCATGGTGGGGACACCCCGGCTCCAAGCCCCACCCCCATGGGGATAGTCCTGCTGGCTGTGAGCACTTAAAGGGTCAATACCACTCGGAGATTGGGTGTGTGGCCCACAGCTGCCCTTCTCCCTTCTCTCTCTCAAGGGAGAAGGGAGAGAGGTGGCTGTGGGTGTTGGAGCTTGAGGGTGGGGCTTCCCCCACCAGCCAGCTGGCCAGCTGGCCAGTAGAACCCCGAACAAAGCAGGTAACCCCCGCCAAACCAGAGGGGAGGGTCTGGCAACCCTGGGTAGGGTTGCCAACCCCCAGGGTGGCTGGAGATCTCCATCTTAGGGTGGCCAGATGTTGTGAGTGAAAAAAGAAGACCCTGTTCACCAACAAGATTTTTTTTTCTTCCTTGGATGCCCAGACAAGAAAGAATTTTTTTACTGGCAAATGCAACAGGGCTGCAGAAATCACCCCGCTGTTGTGGATGGCATGGGCTTACACACACACACACGTATATGGAAAACT
>NW_015178173.1:0-925 GCF_001447785.1 Gekko japonicus
TGCTGATGAGATGCTGTAGCCGAGTGGACTGACAAACCCCAAGCAGTGCAAAGAAGGAAGCATGAGCTTCAGCTGAGCCCCCGCAGTCCCCCGTTTCCTTCCCATTGTTCAAAGGTTTGCCGCTGGATTTGGGGATCTGGTGGGCTGGTGTCACCAGTTGGCATGGCGGGGCAGTTGCTGGGCTGCCCCTTATTGTGGTTCTATTCTCTCCTCTCCAAATTATGGCCATGTCCCCTTTCGGTTGCATCTCCTTGAGCATGGCCACTCCCTCAGTGGATGCTCTGTTCTCCCTTCCTTAATTGTAGCTCTTCTTTCCAAATTGGGGCCACCTCCCAATTGTGGCTGTATTCTCCCTTCCTTAATAATGGCTACTTTCACCTCTGATTGTGGCTTCCTTCTCCCTGACCTACCATAGCTTTTCTGGATGAACCTCTTTGTATCCCATCAATGCTGGTGGAGTCTTGAAGGAGCAAGACTGAGTTGTGGCGATGTTCCAAGGGCCTTGGGGCTGATGGGAGTGGGTGCCATTCTTTTGTACCCTGCTTCTTCTTCCAGGCACTTTCTGTTGGAATATGCAAGGTCTATTGTACATAGATAAAGAAGATGACAAGATCATTCTGCAGGGGCAGCAGAGGGGACAACTAGTTAGCATAGTGAGATTAGGGACTTCCGGCTGTTTTCAAACAGTCTCCTTCCGGTCTCCTGATTGGCTCAGTTAGTTCTCCTTCCTACTCCTGCTGAGAACTGTTAGGCTGCTGACTTGCTCCTAGGTAGTTAGACAGTAAGACCTCTCTCTCCTCTTTCTTACAAAGTTTGTTGTTTTCTTAATAAACCTACTTTATTCTTTAAACAGCTTATGCTCTGCCTTACTGCAAATCTACACTCTGCAAACACTTTCCCCATTTTTGTTGTTCAGTCGCACAGT
>NW_015178174.1:0-928 GCF_001447785.1 Gekko japonicus
CCAGTCGGCAACCAAAGCAGATAGCCCCATCTGTGCAGCCGCTATTTCTACTACCACACAGCCCCAACCGGGTTTGATTTCTTGGTCACGGAAGAGTGTGACAGAACCCAGTTTAGTGTAGTGGTTAGGAGCGTGGACTCTAATCTGGGGGAACCGG
Source organism: Gekko japonicus (assembly GCF_001447785.1). Classification (NCBI taxonomy): domain Eukaryota; kingdom Metazoa; phylum Chordata; class Lepidosauria; order Squamata; family Gekkonidae; genus Gekko; species Gekko japonicus. The sequence continues at coordinate 158 of NW_015178174.1, forward strand.
GTTTGATGCCCCACTCCTTCACATGCAGCTGCTGGTGTGACCTTGGGTCAGTCACAAGTCCTTTCAGAGCTGTTCTCCCAAGGGCAGTTCTCAAAAAAGCTCTCTTAGCCCCTCCTACCTCACAGGGTGTCTGTTGTGGGGAGGGGAAGGGAAAGGGATTGTGAGCTGCTCTGGGACTCCTTTGGGTAGTGAAGGGCGGGGTAGAAATCCAATCTCCTCCTCTTCCTCTTCCTCCTCCTCTTTTTCTTCTTCCTGCTATAGATCCACTGAAACATGACCAAACTCTACAATCTGGGAAAGTGGCCCAGACTGTAATATAGGCCATCAGCACCTCCGCAGCTGGGAACAGGAGAGAAGATAGAGGCATCCTAATCTATTAATAGCTACGTGTGGAAACTGAGCTGGAGGCATCCGACAGAAAGGAAGGGGAATCCCCTTTCCCGACATGTGCCGGCTGGAATCATGCAGCCACCTGCCTGTTTCGTGTGCTGCTTGCATCATTCATCAGGAGGCAGAATCCAAAGATGGAATCCAGGCCGGCAACTGACATTGTCCTTTTCACCCATCGAGTTCATTTCCTAGATAGGTCAATCAACAATCCATTTCACTGTCACGATCCTCACTAATTCGTGCCACCGCTAATGAAGACGATTCATATTTATTTGGATGTTTATTGGATTATTTGCACCCTGCTCCTTTTTTTAAAAAGAAAACAAATATTAACAAAGGACCCAGCAATTAGATATCAATACAAAAACAACATATTGCTGA
>NW_015178175.1:0-916 GCF_001447785.1 Gekko japonicus
TATGCCTGTCACACCAGGGAGTTGTTCACAGACGCCAGCCTCCTGGGGTGGGGAGCGATGTTGGAAGGATGCCCGGTCCGGGGGGACCTGGCAGACAACCGAGACTATGCTCCCTATCAACCTCGTGGAGCTCAGGGCGATTTACCTCTCCTTGGTCCATCTTGCACCCCGGCTACGCGATCAACATGTGAGGACGGACAACATCTCCACCAAGGCGCATATCAACAAACAAGGTGGATCCCGATCCTCTCAGCTGCACCAGGAGGCCGTGAAGATTCTTTCCTGGGCGGAGAAGAACGTTGCTTCGTTGAGGGCAGAGCACATAAGAGGGATCGAGAATGTCCCGGCGGATTGGCTCAGCAGGGAGACCCTACAGGAAGGGGAATGGTCTCTGCATAACGACACGTTTCGGGCATCCACTGCTGGATCTGTTTGCGTCCCCGACAAACTGCAAGCTCCCCAAGGTTTTTCACCAGGTACTTCCATCAGGAGGCGGAGGCGACGGACGCTCTCACGACAGCGTGGCCTCGAGGCTTGCTGTACGCCTTCCCGTCGTTTGTCCTGTTCTCCAGGACCATTCGCAGAATCAGCGAGCTCAAAGCAGAGGTCATCCTGGTGGCTCCAAGATGGGCTCGTCGTCCGTGGTTCTCAGCACTACAGGAGATGTCGATCCTCCCTCCACTAGTTCTTCCAGTGTCTCCAGAGATGCTGGGCCAGAGCCTGGTGTGGCATCCAGATCCGGCCTGGTTCTGTCTGACCGTGTGGAGATTGAGCGGCGCAGTCTGACAGAGTTAGGATACTCCTCTCGGATCCTGGACACCATATTAGCACACAGACGACAGTCGACTCTGTCCGTATATATAACTCCACTTGGAAAGCGTTTGTGCGTTGGTGTCGACGCAAGAAGGTGGCTCCG
>NW_015178176.1:0-928 GCF_001447785.1 Gekko japonicus
AGTTATTTTAGCTTCTAGGGAGAACTCACTCTTGATTTGATCTAAAATCCACTGATTTGACTTTTTGGTGATTCATGGTATCCATAACACTTTCCTCCAACACCACATTTCAAATGAATCAACTTTCTTCCTGTCCGGTTTCTTCATGGCCAATGTACAGAAGAGGTACTACAGGTTTATAAGAGTCAGTGTAATGTGGCTGCTGTATCACTAGATTTGGACTACGGAGAACTAGGTTCATATCCTCTCCCAGCCATCTGATTTGCTGGCTGCTTTGGGTATGCCACTGTCTCTCAGTTTAGCCTACTTCACAAGGTTATTGTGAAGATCAAATGGGATAACATCCATTTTACCCTACAGACGTTTCAAAGATGTGGATACGCTAAAGATGACTTCTTCAACTTTGTCATCCTTGCCCTTGAACAAGGCTGTAACTTTTTAAAGGCAAACACAGTTCTATACAAATTCAGATAATATGCTGTACCAGTCCCCCATGACAATCTCTGTATGGGAAATGTCACATGCTGCAGCCGCCCCCACATTAAAAAAAACTAGCTCAAAAGTACTGAAAGCATCATGAGGCTCATTCTAATGTATGCCTGTGCACTCAACATGTTTGAGTTGAACACAATTTTTGAAAACACCATCAGTCTCTTTTTAATGTTTGTCTGCACGTGACCCAGTTCAAACTCTAGCTCATTTGTGATCTGGATGCAATTTTGCAGTGAATGAAAAATGTCAAAAAAAATATTTGTACAATTTTATCTCAAATTTAGGTAGGCAGTTATCAACTGGGTTACAGTATTGTCTTCAGTGCTCTGTATTTACTGTTCTATATTTCAGCCTAACATGGTTAAGTTCTCTGTGCTTTCCCTGTCCCTTATTGCTTCAGAAAATCTGGAGCTTTATTTGTTACTCAAGACCCAAG
>NW_015178177.1:0-880 GCF_001447785.1 Gekko japonicus
TGCAAGAATTGTGCCACTAGAGTTTATGTTTTTGGTGCAAGTATTAATCTTGTGGAGTATAGTTAGGCAAAGCAATTATTTATTAATCTTTTCTTCACAACCCCTTCCATATTAGCGATGTTGTTTCTCCAGATCTCTTTTTTGTTAGTGTATTGTGACTCTTAAGCCAGTATGGTTTAGCAATTAGAATGAAAGGGTAGGTAGGAGATGGGAAACCTAGGTTCCAATCTCTATTGAGTCACAATGTTCAGAGGATGATCTCTGGCCTCTCTCTCTCTCTCTCTCTAACTTTCACTGGGTTTTTGTGAGGGTCAAATAGAGAAGGGAGAACTATATGCCACCCTGAGAAAGTACAAGGGAGGCTAGATAATAATGTGACTGGTCTATTTTTATCTTTTTTAAAAATGTCTGAAACATTATTTATAGTCACCAGGATGTTATCCCCAAGTTTATAATAACCACTGGTTTCCAGCTTTTGGGGAGTGCCTTATACACTGATAAATGATAAATGAACGCAGGATTCCTGAATATTTCACAAGATTCTAGGATATGTTGTGAGCTGGGAGAGTTGAGTAGCTACTAGCATAACTAAACAGAAAACTGGGTAATACCCTGCTTGATTTTTACCCAAGCCACAAATTTCCTTAGTCTCTCTCACACCTCAATTTGCAATATGGAGATAGTAACATTGTAATTTTTACAACACCCTGCTGAAGAGATCAGAGATAGATTATGTGAAGTGGCGTTATACTCCGAACTAGATATTCTATTCACGCTGGACTTTGGATGAACCTGTTGGAAGCAATCATCACCTTCCTGGCATACTTAGTACATGACCTGGACCATACCCGTTACTCTCCTGAATTTGCCCCGCTAGGTC
>NW_015178178.1:0-960 GCF_001447785.1 Gekko japonicus
TGTGGGCGAAGCTACATCGCTCAGCATTTAAGCAAGGTATGGTGCTTTCTCTGTCGTGACACTTGTAAACATGCAGTGTGAACTTAGAAGCTGCACAGACGAAAGTAAGAAGTACACCCGCCTGGGGTTTTCCCTCTGCTGCACAGCACTGGTGATGGGGGAAAGGGCCATCAGGTCGCAGTGGACGTCGGGAGACCCCACAAGGCTTTCGAGGCAAGAGACGTCTGGAGGTGGTTTGCCACTGCCTGCCTCCGTGTCATGACCCTGGTATTCCTTGGTGGCCTCTCATCCAAATACCAGCTGAGCCTACTTAGCTTCCAAGATCTGAGGAGATCAGGCTAGCACCTGGGCCATCCAGGTCAGGGCGATGGTAGAACAGTTAATATAGGGGGAAAGTGTCGGAAGAGAGCCAGTTTGGTGTAGTGGTTAAGTGTGCGGACTCTAATCCGGGAGAACCGGGTTTGATTCCCCACTCCTCCACTTGCACCTGGCTGGATGGCCTTGGGCAAGCCGTAGCTCTGATAAGGAGCTGTCCTTGAAAAAGAGCAGTTTCTGTCAAGAGCTCTCTCAGCCCCACCCACCTCACGGGGTGTCTGTTGTGGGGAGGGGAAGGGAAAGGAGTCTGTAAGCCGCTCTGAGACTCCCAAGTGAAGGGCGGGGTATAAATCCAATCTCTTCTTCTTCTCTTCTTTGGTCGTGTTGCTTCCTGTTGTTTGTAACAATTTAGATATTATAACATAATCGTGAGTCTCTTTTCTGTTTGCAGAAGGCACGAGGGGTGATTTTTGCCTGTTCGTCCCCATTTTATGCCCAGAGTTTTTCCCGGGGGGGGGGTCAGTTGAGCCCGGGAGCAGGGTTTCATGGGGCGTGGCAGGCTGCAGTAGGATGGATGGCGGCCGGAAAATGGTCTTGCTCCAGCACTGAGTTTAGTGTAATATCGCGTTGAGGCCGTTGCCACAT
>NW_015178179.1:0-916 GCF_001447785.1 Gekko japonicus
CTCCCTTACAATTTGCAGAAACTGACAGATGGAGGAAGCAACTGCAGAAGCGAAATGTACGAATCTTGTTTCTCAAATACGGAAAACGATGATTAGAAGGCTACCTTGAAAAATGTCTTCAGTGGGTGTACCACTGTTTTAGCGGCAGCTTCCCATCTGAGTCTGTGAAAGATTTCAGCCTTGAATAACCTCCGGAGGGAGGAGTGGGCAAAGGCATCCCCCCCCTTCCCCCCTCTCTAGCTCACAGCAGACTGCAACTGGACTGGAGAAACTCGAGCTGCAGTGTTAGAAGAGTCGAACAACAAATATATACACTGCAAAAACCTTATTTACGTTGAAGTGTTCTGTATGTTCCATCTTATAAAGTGCATTGTGTACTATTCATAATATTCTAAAACAGGTATATATTCATTACATGTAATATCAACAATAATAATCAGCTTGTATAATCTAATAGCTACCAGTCAATTTACATCCTTTTTACACAATCAACCCCAACGGGAGTTGCTAGAATTGTAAACTCACTTCTCCTTGCTTGAAAGTCTTCTAAAGGGGGAAGTTTCCTTTTGTGGTTACATTGAAGTTTAATACTGATGTTTGTTGCTGGTCCTACAAAAGGCCCATTAAGCAGCTGACAATCATAGACGGAGCGCTCCTGTCTTTCTCAAGGCTGCCTTGATGGAACATATAGAACTTATAACTTATAACTTATAAATAAGGTTTTTGCAGTGTATATATTTGTTGTTTGCATCTGGACTGTGACAGACTCATCACTGGCCTGGAATTCTAGCTTTCTCTTGTCCACATGGTCTGGAGGGAAAACCAAAGAAGTACTTTCCCTTCCTAAGTCCTTCTCTCTGTGGCGTTTAGATATCAGTTATATGAAAAGGTCATTTGGGGGGGGGATCACGGGGGA
>NW_015178180.1:0-931 GCF_001447785.1 Gekko japonicus
TTTGGCTGACAAAATATGAACATGAGTACCTTTGAGGAGACAACAGTTAAGTGTGATACAAAATCAGGTGTCCCAGAGGATGGGAGGGGGGGGAACCCAAGTAGTAGCTAACTCAAGGTGGCATTGCAGGGTCAAGATAAGATGTAGTGTTATGTTTCTTGTCACTAATCCCACAGTAGCCTTACGCACTTACTTCTGCTCCAAAATCATCAATGACATCTAGGCAAAACTGAAGCAATATTCAAGAGATCTGAGATTCTTGAATACCGTACGAACTACAAAGAACTTCAAGAATTATATACTCAGTGGCCCGGAGCAATTAGCGTCAACATGGTGTCCCTCAGAGATATTCCTGCCTTACTGTTCTCAGGCACTCCAGCACAATAGCAGCCATGACTAAATACTGAACATGGTGCCTGTTTCAGAAAAGAGGGAAATTGTTCCAAGGCAAAGGTGGCCAAATTATAGGGTTTTGATTTGGGTGCACTGTAAATATCATATCACGGGTGGGTGTGGGTGTGTTGGATGTGGTTTACTTCGGGGATATAAGCCGGCCTCTGGCCTGGCTATCTTATCTCAAGTTCTCCTGTATGTAATAATAATAAAAAGAAGAAGAGATTGGATTTATACCCCATGGCCCTTCACTACCCAAAGGTGTCTCAAAGCGGCTGACAAACTCCTCTCCCTTCCCCTCCCCACAACAGACACCCTGTGGGGTAGGCGGGGGCTCAGAGAGCTCTGACAGAAACGGCTCTTTTTCAAGAACAGCTCTTATCAGAACTACGGCTTGCCCAAGGTCATCCAGCCAGGTGCAAGTGGAGGAGTGGGGAATCAAACCCGGTTCTCCCAGATTAGAGTCCGCGCTCTTAACCACTGCACCAAACTGGCTCTCAATAAAGTAGGAGCTGAAATCACTCCTCCATGCATCAGT
>NW_015178181.1:0-914 GCF_001447785.1 Gekko japonicus
TTTTTAAATCTCGCTGCTACAATGCTTGCGAATATTTTGTAATCTGCGTTAAGTAGCGAAATTGGTCTATAATTTTGTATTTCATTTTCATTTGATGCTTGTTTATGAATCAATGATATCGTTGCATCCTTCCAGGATTCTGGCATAATTGAGCTATTTACTATTGTTTGAAGTACTTCCTTAAAATGTGTAAGGATATGTTCCTCAATTTTTTTTATAGATTTCCACCGGGATTCCGTCTGGGCCGGCAGCTTTATTTATTTTTTGCTTTTTGATTGCCTCTATTATTTCATATGGTGCAATCGTATCGTTTAGTATTCTTTTCTGAAATTCGGTAAATTTCTTTAAATTATGTTGTAGTAAATAGTCTATCTCGTGTTGATTCAGTTTCTCTTGATGATATAGTTTTGTATAGAATTGTGCTACTATGTCTTTAATTTCTTCCGAACTATATTTCAGGTCTTTCTTCTCATCTCTTAAGGCAACAATAGTTCTTTTTGCTCTTTCTTTTCTTAGTTTGAAAGCTAGCCATCTCGTGGGTTTATTTGCATTCTCGAAGAAATTTTGTTTTGTGTATTCTAATTTTCTGGCTATTTCTTGAGACAATAGAAGATTCATTTTATGTTGTAATAAATTAAGTTTTGCTCTTGTTTTTTCTATTTCCGATAGATTTTTGAGTTTGTCTTCCGCCAGTTTTATTTTACTCTGTGCTTGATTTTTTCGCCTCTCTGTTTCCTTCTCCATGCATCTTGATTTATAAACCAGCCTCTTAAGAAGGCTTTGAAGGCATCCCATATAATGTGTATCAGTGTTTCTCTTGAGGTGTTAATTTTTAAAAAATATTTTATTTCAGTATTCGTATCGGTTATGAATTTCTTATCTCTCAAGAGGTTTTTATTTATTTTCCATCTCCT
>NW_015178182.1:0-901 GCF_001447785.1 Gekko japonicus
TCAATGATGGAGTTTAGAGCCATGCAAACTCATCTGAGGCTAAGAGGTATTGAAGAAAAACTAGAGGAAGATATTCGTTCTGTAGTGATCAAAGCTTTGACAGAATATCTGCAAGAAGGAGAGATGGATTCTAATTTTGACTTAATCTACAGAGTGAATTCAGCATATGCCCAAAAGAGGAATCTGTCAAGAGATGTGATTGTCCAGTTGGTTACAAGAAGAATGAAAGAAGACATTTTTAAAAAACAATTTACACAACTACTGGAGATTGATGGAAAAAAAGATAATAATAATAATGAAGGAACTTCCAAGAACGATCATACAGGACAGAAAGAAATATAAGAAGTTGGCAGATAAGCTTAAGCAATTGAATATCAGATTCAGATGGGAAATACCACAAGGATTGTCTTTTACTTACCATACGTTGAGATACTCAATCAGGACCTCGGAACAAATGTATAGATTTTTGGCAGACAATTTAGAAGACTTTGGAGATAAATAAAACAAGACATTATGGATTACAAATTTTTATCTTGAAATGTGAATGGGCTTAATTTGCCTAACAAAAGTAAGACATTGGCTTGAAAAACAAAAATGTAATTTAATTTATCTACAAGAAACACATATAAAGAAACAAGATAGCAAATATCTGATTAATAAAAAACTAGGAGAAGAATTGTATTCATTAGCAGCAAGAAAAAATAATGGGACTGTGATATATGTCAAAAAAGAGCTTGAACCCAAAGAAATGTTTAAAGACAAAGAAGGAAGATATATTGGTGTGGAAATAACAATGCATCAGAAAAAAAACTTTGATTGTAAATGTGTATGCACCTAATGGTGCAAAGGAAAATTTCTCTAAGGATTTGACGAAAGAATTGGACCAGGTGAACTATGACCA
>NW_015178183.1:0-962 GCF_001447785.1 Gekko japonicus
CGGAAGGACAGAAGAACTGCGGCATCTCCCAAGGGGGCGGAGAGCGGCAAGAAGGGCGAGGGCAGCGTGCGTCTACCTTGCCTCGCCTCTGAAGGTGCAGTTATGGGCGCCAACCAGGGGTCATTTCCTGCGGGAGCACACAGGAGCGGAGCTTCGGCAGTAAGGAGCCCTCCGGCTCACCCATTTTTGTCTCCGCTCAGGAAGGAGGGCTCCAGAGCAAACTAATTTATGCAGCAGCCAAATCGCTCACTCACAACTTTCATGCCGGCAGCTCACAAAGTGGAATTTTTGCTCACAAGACTCCACAGCTTAGAGGGAGCCTTGGCTGTAGCCGCACCCAGGGAACAGGAGGTGGTGGCAGCTACAAGCACAGGCGGCTTCAAGAGGGAATCAGATAAGCACATATCAGTGGCTCTTAGCCACAAGGGATAGACCCATCCAGGGCAAGGGATGCTCTGCATTCTTGGTGCTTGGGGGGGGGGCAACAGTGGGAGGGCTTCTGGTGTCCTCCTGGCCCCACTGCTGGACCTCCTGGGGGCACTTGGTATTTTTGGCCCCTGTGTGACACAGAGTGTCGGACTGGATGGGCCACTGGCCTGATCCAGCAATGGCTTCTCTCATGTTCTCTTATATTCTGACCACCACCCATTCCCCCCCTCAACTGCTTATAAGAGCACGGAGGGCTGGGTGGGGGTTGGTTTTTTTGCTGCCACATACAAAGATTTGGGGTGATTTTGATTGACTCTCCGTGCTGCTGGCTTTGAGCTCCGCTTTTCGCTTGCTGGCCTTTGCTCAACAGTTTAACTTTTGGACTCCTGCTTGACTGACGCGAGGCTTTACACTTTATTGGAAACCGCCTGAGACATTTTTCGCGGGCAGGAATATTTCAGAGGAAGAGGTTCCGGGAAGGGCCAGAGATCCCCTGTCCTGTCAGGGCAGGACCAAGCTGGTGCAACTGCCCG
>NW_015178184.1:0-911 GCF_001447785.1 Gekko japonicus
TTCAATCCTTCCTCAGGGCCACAGAGACCAACAGCAAAGGAGATAAGATTTGGAATTCCTTAAATTCCTGGTGGCAGCAGAAACTACCCAGTTTACAAAAGCAAAGAACACATTTAAAGTGAAAACCAGTCCTCCGAGATAAGAGGACGCCACAACACCCTTCTTGTGTCTCCTCTGCTAGATGGAGGAAGTTGAGTTCCGGAACTGGATTGAGAAAATTCAAGCAAGGATGCTCTCAGCATCGCTGGACACGCCTCAGCAGCTGCAGTCAGTCTTCGAATCTCTGATCACAAAAAAGCAGAACCTCTGTGAGATGCTGCAAGCGTGGAATAACAGGTGAGAGGGTGACGGTTCTCAGTTCCCTGGGGCTCCTGTGTCTCCGGACTGTTATGATGTGCAGTTTTCCTCCATTCCTTTGAATTATTCCGGGTGGATGGAAACCCCAGTGTTTGCCACGGATTTGTTTTTCTATCAGTGAGTTGTTTTTCTGTAGTTGGGCAATCACAGGCGACTACAAAGTCCCAGATTTCTTCGTAAAGTTGAGCTTTTCTACGTGCTCGACTTACTCCTGATTTTCTTGGCCGATCCACAGGGCTTATAATCGATTTGGGCGTGGTTCTTCTGTACATGTGGACTCCCGCTGCATGTTCATGGTCGTGGAGTCAGTTTATTTTCTTCCATGGTTGCCTTAAATAATCAGTATTTTCAAGGGAAGGTGCTATCATCATTGATGGTGCCAGAGCACACACACCCTTTAATTTTTGCACATGTTTTATATTGATATCGTGACCACATTTTTTAAAAAAGGCACTAAAATATCGATATACTGTTGTAATGTGTCAAAGCATGCTTCGCTTTGGTTGCTGTAGTTATTGGAGGGGTAGGGAATTCCTGTGGGGAGGGGGGTTGAG
>NW_015178185.1:0-945 GCF_001447785.1 Gekko japonicus
TTTCAATTTTTCTCTTGGGACTCTGTCCCCCACCCGACAACCCTCTTAGCAGTTGCCAGGTATTGGCAACTCTAGCAACAATGCTGTGGTTTCTTAGATAACACTGAGGCCTGCCCGGTCTGCACATGAAGCTGAATAAGGTGGTTGAATTCTGATGTGGTAGAAAGTGCTGTACTATGTCCGGCTGTGGATGTGTAGGGCACACTTCTTAACATTCCCCCACATTAAAAAAAAAACCCTCTCTGCAAACAAAAACTGGGAGGAAGGGTTCTAACCTAGCCCTTCATATGCTATGCTAGTTTCCCACTTACAGGAAAGTGTTCATGTAAGGGGGAAATGTAATCCCTGCCCTGCAGCCACAGTCAGTCTTAGCCAATGGACAACAGGGGCAGCCGGCCCAGGCCCCATTCAGCCTCTCCAACTGCCCCTGACTGCCCCAATGGAATATTAAAAAGAAGAAAAAGAGCAGGTCCCCATTGCCACCGCTTGAACCTCTCCCATCTGGAGCTTGGGCCACCCGCTTGTAGTGACCGCCACTGGTGCCCACCCCATGCAAGACTTGGGCATCTGGCTTCCGGAAACAGCTCCCACCTACCTTATATGGGCTGATCCCGATGGGGGGGATGTCGGTAGGGATGTGTATGGCAGTGATCCTGGGGCCCCATGCCAAACATCTGCTCTGGGCCCCAGAATCATTACCACCAAACCCACCTAAAGAGTTACATCTCATTCTGACACCTCAGCACACCTTGTTACCACTTCACCCTGCTGTATGTCTAGAACAAGCCTGAGTCTATGCTATGATCTCTTTCCTAGCACAGAAGAAACAACACCTTAAATTACTTTGAGAAGAAAGCAGAAAGGTAGTGCGGAAGTTCACATTCTGCCATCCTACTCAAAATGGGCTGCCCATATGTACATCAACCAAAGCACCTGAGCAGGGGT
>NW_015178186.1:0-913 GCF_001447785.1 Gekko japonicus
TGGCCAAAACAGTATTCTCTGGAAGGCTACTAAAAACTGCATTATCTTCAGGAAATCTATGGTGTCGCACACATAATTTAGGAGCATTAATGGCATAGGCTCTTCCGTAATTACCAAAGCATCTGCGGAAGATCCTAGTCACAGATTTGTATTTATCCAGTTGACATACGCATGAATACATGAAGCTCCCTTATGCTGAATCAGACCATTGGTCCATCAAGGTCAGTATTGTCTACTTCAGCTTCCATGTGGTTGCTTTCTGGTAATATCCCCCCTTACAAGCAGTTTTCTTAAGATTGGCACGTTAGATAATGTCATGTCATAAAGCCAATATATATCCTTAGAGACCAATATCCTCATGCCATTGTGTAACACAAGTTTCGAAGTCCTATTTCAAGTCTAAAAAAACAGACATCATTATTGTTTTTTTCACCATAAAATGTTATGGGTCAGTCCTAATCATCTTATATGTTTATGTGATCTCTATGGCAGCATCTGCTTCAAATCCACACCAAGAACTAACTAAATTTTGGGGATTTAATCCAGGTTTAACAGGCAAGTCAAAATCACAGTGTAGGCTAATTTGTGCTTTAAATTAATTTACCAGTTTTATGCCTTGGATGTAGCTATTGGACATGGAAACACAGCTGTGAGGACTTTTCTAAACATGCACACTTGGGTTCAATCAACTTAATCGAAGTTTTTCCGTTCCCAGTGCTTTAAAGGTGGACCAGTTCAGTGATCATATTCTGCTTGTAACAGGGACACAGCACATATAGAACAGCAATTCTGTATACACAACTCCTATGGGCTCTTACTGCACGTAGAAAATAGACAGATCAAATGAAGCAATATATATACTGCACTCGGGGGCAGATATTAAAAAACAAATCACTACATAGTCTGGTAAACC
>NW_015178187.1:0-913 GCF_001447785.1 Gekko japonicus
TTGTTTTGCTGCTTTAGACCAACACAGCTTACCCACCTGAACACATCAGCCCAAATTATTCTTTAATATCAACTTAAGTCACTGAACACTGCTGAGCAATTCTAAGAAATGGGCTTCTGACACTTTCTCTCCACTCATTGATGGTTGTGAATAAAAGCTTTGTCTTGAACTGAGAGGTGCCCGAAGAAGGGTACTACTCCAAATGCTTCCAGCGATATCTTTAAACTACTGGTCAGTCCATCCTCAAGCACCATCCATTTGAGCCTTTAGAAGAAACCCAAACAACATATGGATTCTGATGCAACCCTCTTCAAGACGTTGAAATCGCATAGTGCTGTCTGATGAGTAATGGAGATGTGAAGCCATCCCTTCCCCCCCCCCGGGGGGGGGAGGCATTTCAGATTTTTAAATCTGCCTGACTGCTAGAGCAGGCTGGGGAATGACGTGCATAACACTCATGATACACCATCCAGCCTGCTCAGATGTACATATAAAAGGGACCAAGACCCCACTCTGCTTATAAACACAGAAATAAGCATGGGATTTCTTGTCAGGGGCCATGCCACCTGCCCAAGTCTGCCATGTAGCATCATGAAGCTGCTCAGAGGGTCAACGGCAGTCAGTCCTGTTTCTTGTAGCAACTTAGCAAGTTCATAAGAGGCACAGGGCTGGTTTTGATTGTTTTTGTAAAGACGAAAGAAGGAGGGGACCTTCAGTAGATACTGCTGTCTTGTGAAGAAACAATAGAGAGAAAGAGCCCGGGAGAGGAGGGTAAGATTAACAGAACTGGTTAAATCAATTTAGCAATCAGAAAGCCTCAGTGGTTGGTCTGAAGAATGTATTTCCTGTAGCCTGGAACACAAACTCTGATGTAAGTAGAAAAGAGCAAGAGTCCAAAACATAAGAACATAAG
>NW_015178188.1:0-929 GCF_001447785.1 Gekko japonicus
GCTTCTCTTATGTTCTTATGTTCTCAGTCCTTGTTATTTGATTTTTGGTTTTAACATTATTTATTTTACTTATCTATACTTTGGATTTATGAATTGCCCAATCCCTGAAAACACAGGGCTCTCGGCGATTTACATCCATGAAAGAATACATAAGCACATCATAATTACTAGTTAAGATACAATAAAGATAACATTGCAAACTGAAAACTAATCGCCAGATGGTGTTAATAGTTAACCTTTAACCAGTTCTGGACCGTGTTGCCATCTCGCAAGCAGGATAAGGAGGGGGGCGGCTCACACATTTTTGTCTTAGCTCAGGGAGGATGGCTCCAGAGCAAACTAATTTATGCGGTAGCCAAAACGCTTGCTCACAACTTTAATGTCAGTCGCTCACAAAGTAGGATTTTTGCTTACAGGACTCCACATCTTAGAGGGAATATTGGCTACGGGTCTCTGAAGAAGGGTCTATACAATGGGGGGGGGTTTACCTGGAAATCCATAACATGTATAACTATGTTTATTGCAACTTTTTATCCTGTCTGACTAATTAAAGACAGGGTGGGTTCCCCCCGGGTTCCCCCCCCCCGTTAACACAGACACTGTCACTTTGCTTTATAAGCATTCTTATTCTTTTCCTTTCAACAAATCCATCTGGCCTCTACTGCTGCAGCAAATCAGAATCTCAGGTTGGATGGCTGTCGAATGCTTTGACCGGAGATATCGGGAACTGAACCTGGGACCTTCTGTGTGCAAAACAAGCACTCAGCTACTCAGCCAAGGCCTCCGCCCCAAAACAGTGCGATGAACTTATGAAGCTGCCTTCCTACCATTGGTCTACTCTGACTGAAGGCTGCTCTCCAGGGTCTCAGACAGAGAAGGGTCTTCCAGATCCCACAAGGCCCTGAGGTCAGGGGTCATTTCGTAGAAAA
>NW_015178189.1:0-951 GCF_001447785.1 Gekko japonicus
TGGATTTAAGATTCTCTCAAGCCAGGTTCTTGGGAGACAGACTGGTTTGTGTGACCCCCAAAAACGAGATGAAGGCGTTTTTAAAAAGTTATTTTTAAAAAATGTCTGTTTCTAGGAATAATGTTCGCTTTTGAGTTTCACTGAGTTGTTTTTCGGGAAGGATGTAAAAGAGTAAAATAAAACAAGTCCCGTGACGCCTTAAACTTATTCCAGCAGTCTTTTGTTAGTTTTTAAAGTGTCATTGGTGACTGGACTTAGGTTTATTTTGCTGCAACAGGCTAATATGGCTTCTCCTCTGGAATTATTAAGTTTAGAAAAGTGACCTGCAAGCCCAATCAGTTCTCCCTTTCTCATTTTTAAACAGGGCTGCGAAATTTTAGCTGTGCCATGAGATATGTCTTCCTTTCAATGGACCATTATGCTTCTACTGAGGAGTTCAAATATCTCCAGTAACTTATTATCCTTTCCTTTTTCTCTCCCTCAAACAACCCTGTGAGTTAAGTGCTTAATGTTTCCATTTTGCAGGTGTGTAAACTGAGGCCGGGAGAAATGACATGCCTCAGAAGGTCTCGTGAATTTGCAGAATGTTGAATCTTGAAGGAGCTCCAGTCTGTTCATCTCTGATTTGGAAGAGGTTTGTTCACAACAGAGACTGGTCCAACAGATAGCCTTCAAAGTACCTAGACATCACCCGGTGTTTTAAATGCAGCTTTCAAATGTCTTTCCTTGTGTCTGATATCTCTCTCTGCCGCTGTAGACAGCTGCTGTTCCCATTGCTTCCCTCGTTCTAACAATATAATTCCCAAAGCAAATAAAACAATATTTTTATTAGAGCCGCCTACATCTACAAAGTTATGTGTAAGCTTTCCATTTACAAAACTGATTTTCAAACAGGATTTTAAAATGTAAAAGGGTATGTATGCACACACACACGCCTCTGAGAAAAAGGAC
>NW_015178190.1:0-964 GCF_001447785.1 Gekko japonicus
GGCTCCAGAGCAAACTAAGGTATGCAGCAATCGCTCACTCACAACATTAATGCCTTCCAGCTCTATGTTCCACTTGGGAAGGCTGGGGGTCGTAATGTGGCTCCTCCTTCCACTGCCAGCTGGCTGGGTTTAGGTTTGGGTCAGTTGGTGGTGCTGGGGAGCCACAGGGGGCTGCCGACTGCCACTCTGCCACTTTTGATGGCTGTTCCCTCTAAGCTGAGTTAGTGTGAGCTAGCTCACAGTTTTTTGGACTCCGGCTCAAACCTTTTTGTCTTAGCTCAGGAAGGATGGCTCCAGAGCAAACTAAGGTACACAGCAGCCAAATCGCTCACTCACAACTTTAATGCCCATAGCTCCAAAAGTAGAATTTCTGCTCACAAGACTCGACAGCTTAGAGGGAGCAATGCCCAAGACTGAGGCCCCCCACCCCAGGAGTCAGCCTTCACCTGCGCTGGAAACAGCAGTTCCAGAAGGCTCCGCTCTGGCATGCCGAAACCACCGGAGAGCCAAGAGAAGCTGCAGCAGAGAAAGACTTCGCAGGCCAAGCAAAAAGCCTGTGGGAACCAACTGCCAACCAAGCCACTGCAATTGAACACCGAGGAACCGAGCCAGAGGGAGCAGCTGACTGACTAGGAGCCAAAACGACATGCTGACCCCAGGGGCCCCGAGAAACTGAAGGGAAGCCAAGCTGACAAGCTGAAGATCCAAGCCCACCCCAGGACCCATGCCACTGCCAATCTGAGCTTCCTCCGCTCAGCCAGGCCAGCAACCGAATGACATGGGCTGGCCAGCATGATGGCCTGAGGCTCCTGCCATTCCAACCATCAGATGGGGACTAGGCGGGTCCTGAGCCCTCCCCCTCCAGGTGATTGGTGAAGAGGCGGGGCAAATTGGGGAGGGGGCGTCACCCTTCTGGGGTCCCTCATGGCTACAGACCTGCATGATGGACTCATTTTTCAGCACT
>NW_015178191.1:0-916 GCF_001447785.1 Gekko japonicus
ACTTAACCAGAGTAAGAACTATACCTCACATGCAGCTGTGTAATTGGTTTTAAGTAGTGTTGCCAGATCTTACCTGGGTCCCAGCGGGGGCTCCAGCCTGGCTCTTGGTATCTTCTGGCACACAGGCAAAGTGTCTGCACTGCAATGACGTCACCCAGAAGTGACATCATTGCACCAGGCACGTCATGCAGGGGACACTCTAGCATTTGGGTAAAAAACTCTGTGGTCACCATAGAGTTTTTACCCAAATGCTAGAGCATCCCCTGCACAACGTGCCCGGCTCAATGTCGCCAGGCAAGTCACATCGGGGCTTTTCAAGGGCGGAGCATGATAGAGGTTTATAGAATTATGCATGGAGTGGAGAGAGTTGACAAAGAGAAGTTTTTCCCCATCTCCCAAAATACTAGAACTTGAGGGCATCCAATGAAACTGATAGGCAGTAGGTTCAGGACGGACAAAAGAAAATACTACCTTACTCAGAGAGTGATTAAAATGTGGAATTCGCTGCCAAAGGGTGTAGTGATGGTTACAGGCATAAACAGCTTTAAAAGAAGATTAGATAGATTCATGGAGGATAAGCCTATCAATGGCTACTGGCCATGGTGGCTGAGAGGAGCCTCCACATTCAGAGGCACTAAACCTCTGAATACCAGTGCCAGGAGGCAACATCAGGGGATGGCCTCACCCTCTATGCCCTGTTGTTGGCCATCCAGAGGAACTGCTTGGCCACTATGTGAGACAGGATGCTGGACTAAATGGAGTATTGGTCTGATCTTATGTTCTTAAATGGGATGGACAAAAACCACTCAAGAAAACAAAAAATGAAAAAGTATGTACTCGTACATCCCTATACTAAATATGTATGTCCCAGTGCAAAGAGCCAACTGCCCACATACATCTCTTTCAGTAGCATAAA
>NW_015178192.1:0-905 GCF_001447785.1 Gekko japonicus
ACTTTCTGCATGCCTAACAAATGCTCCACTGCTGAGCCATGCACAGATCCTCTCCGGTCACGTTGTGTTTCTAGTGCAATACTTCTACAAGAAGAAGTCTGGAGGCGAAGTGCTATGAAGAAAGGTTGAAGGAGCTGGGTATGTTTAGCCTGGAGAGGAGACAGCTGAGAGGTGATATGATAACCATCTTCAGGTACTTGAAGGGTTGTCATATAGAGGATGGTGCACTGCAGAGTTGTTTTCTGTTGACCCAGAAAGTTGGACCTGAACCAACGGGTTGAAATTAAATCAGAAGTTTTCGGCTAAACATTAGGAAGAATTTCCTGACAGAGTGGTTCCTCAGTGGAACGGGGGCTTCCTTGGGAGGTGATGGGCTCTCCTCTTTTAAAGGTTTTCAAATGGAGGCTAAATGGCCACCTGACAGCAATGCTGATTCTGTGAATTTAGGCAAATCATGAGAAATGAAGGCAGGAAGGGTTGCCTTAGTGCTTAGTTCTTGCGGCCCTTACATGCCCATGAAAATACTGGTTGCCTCTTTGAAGTCAGGAAGCATTTTTTCTCCAGGCTGGTTTGGCCATGGATCCTGGAGGTTTTTTGTCATCTTCTGGGCATGGAACAGCATTCTCTGGGGTGGGGGGGTATTTGAATTTCCTGCATTGGGCAGGGGATTGGACTAGATGAACCTGAAGGTCCCTTCCAACTCTATGATTCTATGATTCTACAAGCATACTTAGAAGTCCATCCGTTATATATAGAGCTGCTTTATTGGCCTGTGTCAAGAAGGTCAAGCTGAACCCTGTTGGTCCCCAGTGCTGTTGTACACAAGTAACCAAACCTTTTCAAAAAAATTTTAATTGTTAATTTAATTTCTGCAATATTAAAGATTTATTCTACAGGCAACACAA
>NW_015178193.1:0-975 GCF_001447785.1 Gekko japonicus
GAGTCAACTGGGAAGCCAAAACAGTGGCCCTTGGGAAGCCAAAATGCCCCCATCCACTGCCACGCCCCTGGAATGGAAAGCGTTTGGCCCTGGTCAGTCATGCCCCTTGTCACAGTTTAAAGGAGTTTTTTTTCAAAATGGCAGGAAGCCCCAGTAATGCCCATACCACCTTTCACAATATGAACATGTGCCGCAATTGTGCTCTCCACAGCAGGGATGTCTAGCAGTTCCCTGACTCTCAGTAATCCAATCTGTGACACCTCAGGCCCTTTCTGTTTCTACCCAGCACTGTGTAACACTGCACTGAGAGCCAGTTTGGTGTAATGGTTAAGTGCGCGGACTCTAATCTGGGAGAACTGGGTTTGATTCCCCACTCCCCCACTTGCACCTGGCTGGATGACCTTGGGCAAGCCATAGTTCTGATAAGAGCTGTTCTTGGAAAAAACAGAGAGTTGGCAGCCCTAAGGGTGTTTGTTGTGGGGAGGGGAAGGGAAAGGAGTTTGTAAGCCGCTCTGAGACACCTTTGGGTTGTGAAGGGCGGGGTATAAATCCAATCTCCTCCTCCTCCTCCTCCTCCTCCTCTTCTTCTTCTTCTTCAACAGTCTCACAGAAGAGCTTAGGTGGGCTCTTACCTGGGAGCCCTCTGGCCAGGCTGCAAGAGAGCTTACAGGCAGCTTGATATGCCCCCTGCCTTGTTTGATGTAGTAACTTATTTACTGTACAAAATTTATATCCTGCCTTTCTGCCTTAGGGCAGGTCTTACCTGAGTCCCGGTGGGGGGCTCCAGCCCAGCTCCTGGGGTCTTCTTCCATAGAGTTTTTACCCAACTGCTAGAGTGGTCCCCGCATGACATGCGCAGGGTGATGACATCACCTCCGGCTGTCTGGTTGCGGGTTGGGCCCCCCAAAAGTGGGAGGTGGGGACCCCCCACCCCCATCAAGGGGACTGCAACCCTCTTCTACCTTCCCAAGGGCC
>NW_015178194.1:0-1099 GCF_001447785.1 Gekko japonicus
CTTCATCTTCTGCTTCTTCTTCTTCTTCTCATGATACAGACTCATCTAGCTTTCCCCCCTTGTGTCAGCTGACAGCAGGGTATGCAGCTTTAAGGTAGTCATGACCAGGGGTCATTTCCTGCAGGAGCACACAGGAGCGGAGCTCCGGCAGTAAAGAGCCCAGAGGGCGGGCACATGCAACAAGCCCCACCCCCTGCTCCCAGCAGCTCTCAGTCAGAGCAAGAAGCAGCCAGGTAAGTTGCAGAGCCCCTGCCCCCCCGGTCCAAAACAGTTTATGCAAATAAATTACGCTAATGAGTTATGCTTTTATTCAGCTAGAAGCTCTCCCTCCTCTGCAAGGACAGATCTGCATGTTCCCCCCCCCCATAGCTAGCAATCCAAAACAGTCCAGTGGAGCCTGAGCGTGTTGCCTTCTGACACACTTCCAGTTACGTCAGGGGCAGTGTTCCCTCTAAGCTGAGTTAGTATGAGCTAGCTCACAATTTTTTAGCCTCCAGCTCACACATTTTTGTCTTAACTCAGGAAGGAGGGCTCCAGAGCAAACTAAGTTATGCAACAGACAAATCGCTTGCTCACAACTTTAATGCCAGTAGCTCACAAAGTAGAATTTTTGCTCACAAGACCCCACAGCTTAGAGGGAACATTGGTCAGGGGGTGTGGCATATGCAAATAAGTTATGCTAATGAGCTCCTGCACCTATTTTTCTACTAAATGTCCCCTGGTCATGACATCCACCTTCCATAATTAATCTTCCTGTGTCTGTTACCGGGTTTCTAGGATTCCAGAGGTTTATGCGAACCCCCCTTCTTGCAAACCAAAAGGGAAAAGGTTGGCTAACTGATGGAAACAGAAGCAACAAACTCTCACCTTGGCAGAATGGCCAGCTAGCGAGAGGCACCTCTGGTGGGAAGGTTCCCTTGAGTCAGGGGTTTTTAAAGCCACCCATCAGGTGGGTGGAAGGAGCTTCCAAACTGGTAGCCCCAAAGCAGTTCTGTGGCCGTGCCCTAGCTGCCTTGGCTAGCAGGAAAACCTGCAGCTCATCACGGCCCGCTTATGTTGCCAACCTCCCAGTGGGACCTGGACTTCTCCTGGAATGACA
>NW_015178195.1:0-902 GCF_001447785.1 Gekko japonicus
CTGGTTCCTTTCTGAATTGCTATATTTTGTGATGGATCACCGTTTACGATTATTTTCGCCCATTGTTCTTTGTAGATGGCTGAAAACATCTTTGCAAAATTTTTCCCGCAATCCCAGGTTTCTAGTTTGTACTTCAGAAAGGACTAGTTCACGTTGTCAAAAGCTTTCTCCGCGTCTAAGAATATTCATGCCAGCTGTTTACCTGGGTTGTATTCATAATATTCAAGCGCGTTTATAATGGTTCTCACGTTGTTTTTTATTTGCCTCTTGGGAAGGAATCCTGATTGATCACGATGTATCACTTGGGACATCACTATTTTAAACCTCGCCGCCAAGATTGATGCGAAGATCTTGTAATCCACATTCAGCAGCGAGATGGGTCTATAATTTTTTATCTCATCTTGTTCTGTGTTCGGCTTATGAATTAAAGATATAGTCGCTTCGTTCCATGACTTGGGCGTTTTCCCGGTAATCATTATCTCCTCAAGTAATTTTTTAAATAGAGGTGATATTTCATCTTCGAGGCTTTGTAATATTTCAGCCGGTATACCATCAGGTCCCAGTGCTTTCCTTTTTTTGTTTTTTAAATGCCTCCGTTATTTCACACATTGTAATTGGGTCGTTTAGGGTCTTTTTTTGATCTGCCGAGAACTTTTTCTTATTATGTTTTGCGAAAAAAATTTCAAGGTCTTGTTGGTTAGTTGGTGCCATTTTATAAAGTTCTCTATAGAAAGATTCCACGATTGATTTTAATTCTTGGTTTTTATATTTTCGCTCTTGTTTTCCATCTTTTAAGGCAGCAATTTCTCTTTTCTCTTTTTCTTTCCTCAACTTGTAGGCTAGCCAACGCGTGGGTTTATTGGCATTCTCGAGGTAATAGGCTTTAGCATATTCAATTTTAC
>NW_015178196.1:0-1060 GCF_001447785.1 Gekko japonicus
ATCCCAGAGCCAGGAGGCAATATCAGGGCGGAGGCCTTGGCCTTTATTGCCTGTTGTTGGCCGTCTAGAGAAACTGTGAGACAGGATGTTGGACTAGATGGACCATTGGTCTGATCAAGCAGGGCTCTTCTTACAGATAGATTGATGGATGACAGGTCTACCAGTGGCTCCTAGCCAGAGGAACCTCCACATTCAGAGGTACTCCGCTTCTGAATTCCAGGGCCAGGAGGCAATGCTAGGCGAAGGCCTCAGCGTCTCTGCCCTGTTGTTGAACCTCCAGAGGAACTGGTTGGCCACTGTGTCAGACAGGATGCTGGACTAGATGGACCCTCACTGCTCTGATCCAGCACAGCTGATGTTCTCATCAGGGGAAGGCCTCGGCCTCTATGCCCTGTTGTTGACTGTCAAGAGGAATTGGTTGGCCACTGTGTGAGACAGGATGCTGGACTAGATGGGCCTTCACTGGTCTGATCCAGCAGGGCTTTTCTTAGGTTGTTACAGATTCATGGAGGAGAGGTCTATCAGTGACTTCTAGCCACATGGTGACTGAGGGGAACCTCCACATTCAGGGGCACTAAGCCTCTGAATCCCAGAGCCCGGAGGCAACATCAGGGGAAGGCTTCGGCCTCTCTGCCCTGTTGTTGGCCCTCCAGAGGAACTGGTTGGCCACTGTGTGAGACTGGATGCTGGATTAGATGGACAACCCATCTGATCCAGCAGGGCTCTTATGTCCTTAATAGCTGGGTGTAAGAGAAATATCTTTCTTGGATATGTTTAATGTTTTAAATGTGGGTGTAAGAAAAATATCTTACTTGGATATGTTTAATGCTTTAAATGTGGAACTTAAATTGCTTACTCGTCTAGATCCTAAGGCTGAATGGTGAGGCAGGAAATCAAAAGTATGAGAAAGTATAAAAATGCTTTTTAAGCCTGCAAACAGCATTTTTCACTTCAGTATCTTCAAGGCCCTAAAAGATTCCTCTTAAACCCTTCAGTGCTGTATTTCTGGACATTCCTGTAAACATCAATACTGAAGTCCAAATCCTGGTTTCAAAGTGTT
>NW_015178197.1:0-913 GCF_001447785.1 Gekko japonicus
TTCTCTTGGAGCTGTTCTTTCAAGAGCAGCCCTTCCCACGGGAAACAATCTGGATGAGTCCATCTTCACGTTCACCCAAACTTAGATATAATATCCTCCTCATGGCTCACTGTCACTTTACACACGCTATAGGGCTAATCCGTTATGACTGCTATAAGGTGGTTGAATTTCCTAACTGTGACTCTAATTTTTTTGCTGCAAATTGCACTGTTTTGACTATTGATGCGTCCTCTCATGTCTACTGTATTGCCTTTAGATTCCACAACAACCGTTTCCTCTGTTTTATATGTTAAACAGTGTTGATTTCTGTACATTGTAAATTCTTTTGTGATATTAAATTAAAAAAACAGCAGTTCTCAAAAGAGCTCTCTCAGCCCATCCTACCTCCCAGGGTGTCTGTTGTGGGGAGGGAAAGGGAAGGAGTTTGTAAACTGCTCTGAGACTCCTTTGGGTAGTGAAGGGCGGGGTATAAATCCAATCTCCCCCTCCTCCTCGTCTTTGTCTTCTCTCCTAGAATTATAATTTTCTCCAGGCTACAGCGATCAGTTGCCCCTGGAGGAAAAGGCGGCTCCAGAGGGCAGACTCTGTGGCATTACATCCCCCACGGAGGACCCTCCCCTCCCCAGACTCCACCTTCATCAGGCTGCTTAACCAAATCTCCAGGAATTTCCCTAGCTGGAGCTGGCAACCCTAGTGTGTACTGCTGCATTTGGGTCAGCAGTGGCATATTCTCCCATAAAGAGACAATCACTTACATGCAAATTCACTGAAACAGACCCTGGCAGGGAAAATCACCAGAGTCTCAGCAGCGTTAGGATAATGGATGGTTTGTGGCTGCTAAAAGTTTTTTTCACCTTGTAAGCTGCTTTGGTAACAAAGACAGTGGTGGCCCAGGCTTGCCTGATCTCATTAG
>NW_015178198.1:0-897 GCF_001447785.1 Gekko japonicus
TCTTGTTGGTGCCACTGGACTCAAATCTAGCTCATATAATACAATAAAATGCACTTACATAAAAAGAAGAATTAAAAAGTGGGCCGGAAGGAGGGGTCATTGAGGGAAAACCAGATGAAACAAAACAGTCGTCACCCATTGGTGGAAGATAGCAACAGAAGAGGACAGGCGAGTCTCTGGGGAGAGAGCTCCAGAGCTTTGGATCCATGACCACTTCCCTAATCTCCGAAGTTGGAGGGAATGGACCTCAGAAGATGACCATAGCAGTCATGGATGTTTGTAGATCGGGTTCCATTTAGGGAAAGGGAGTGTTGCACTGTTTCAGTTTGGGGACGGGCTGTGGCTCAGTGGAAGAGCTTCTGCTTTGCATGCCGAAGGTCCCAGGTTCAATCTCCAGCATCTCCAGTTAAAAGGACTGGGCAGGAGGTAAAAGACCTCGGCCTGAGACTCTGGAGAGCTGCTGCCAGTCTGAGTAGACAATACTGACCATGATGGACTAATGGTCTGAGTCAGTATAAGGCAACTTCAGGTGGTCATGTGACATGCAACCACAGTTTATTTTAACCAGGGTTAGTTTCTGAACCAGGGTTTGCCTTGCAGGCGATCGCTCAAAGCTGGTTTATATGAACAAATGCTGGCTCCATTGCCTTTGTGTTCGCTGGTCATCGTTACAACGGAGAAGGCATGAGAGCACAGCTGGAGAACAAAACTAGGGTTAAGCGAGGCTGTTTACATTGGTGCATCACACAAGACTAGAATTAAGAGGAAGTGTTGTTAATAAACGGACTTCAAACTAGGGTTGCCGGTGGGGGGCAGGAGGGAGTTGCCAGCAGTGGGAGAGAGGCCTAGGCCACCAGCGATGAGGCACTGTCATTTCCGGTGTGCACTGGAAATGAT
>NW_015178199.1:0-910 GCF_001447785.1 Gekko japonicus
TATGGACGTATATTGTTGCTGCTATATTTGTTATTACTGTTGCTTGTTGCTCATAATTTTAGAATCACATGTTGAACTTTTATAGTTAAATAATTTTGGAGCACCGTAAAGTAAATTTTAATGAATTGTATTTGTTGTAGTTTATATTATTCTGTACTGTTTTAATGTTTTAACTTGGGCATTTGCGCCCCTTGTGAGCCGCCCTGAGCCTTCGGGGAGGGCGGGGTATAAATTCAAAGATAAATAAAATAAAATGAATTATTCTCCCCTTAGTTCTCCCCTTGGCATAGAGAGCCAGTTTGGTGTAGTGGTTAAGTGTGTGGACTCTAATCTGGGAGAACCGGGTTTGATTCCCGGCTCCTTCAGACCTTTCCTCCTAGGACTTGGTCTCCAGACCCCTCACCATCTTCGTTGCTCTCCTCTGGACACGTTCCAGCTTGTCTATATCCTTCTTCAACTGTGGTCCCAAAAACTGAACACAATACTCTAGGTGAATGCTGGCAAAATTCTGCCCGCGGTGCACTCATTTTCGGCACTTGTACATCAAAACTGGTTAAGGAACTCCACTGAAGGTGTTCTAATGAGACTCGGGAGGCAAACTCCTTGGGGGCAAAACGCCACAGGAGTCTGGTTTACAACCTGCCTTCCCCACTTCCTCACTGAGTACAGCAGCGCTGAATCTGCTCTGTCATCGGGCCCAGAATGTGAACTTTTGTTCTCATTAACCCTGGCCAGAGGCCAAAAGAGGCCCGGCTTCCATAATGAGGCCAGCCACACCCAAAGACTCAGCGGGATGAAGAGAGGAGATTAACAGGAAGAGGCCACTCCACCAAAGGAGCCCTGCAAGCACCAGGGTCACATTGAGAAGTAGCACAAAGGTTACTGAACCAAAGCCACAATGCATGCGCGC
>NW_015178200.1:0-889 GCF_001447785.1 Gekko japonicus
AATCAGCTGTTTTCTGGTCTGGCTTGGGAGGCAGCTGGGTTCTGGCCTTACTTGTGGGACTCCCTAATATTAGACGCCTTCCTCCATGGCTGCCTAACCAATCAGTAATCCTCTGATCTGGCTTGGGGGATAGCTAGTTTACGACCTTACTTATGAGACTCTTAGATGCCTCCCTCCATGGCCACCTAGCCAATCAGCCATCCTATGGTCTAGCTTGGGTGGCAGTTTCTGACCTTAGTTATGGGACTCCCTAACCTTACATACCATCCTCCATGGCCACCTAGCCAATCAAATATCTTCTGGTCTGGCTTGGGTGTTAGTTTATGACCTTACTTTTGGGTCTCCCTAACCTTAGATACTGTCCTCCATGGCTGCCTAGCCAATCAGCCATCCCTTAGTCTTCCTGCATACCCCAAGCCTTCCTCTCTGTCTGTCCATTCCATTGCCCTTTTGAATGCTGTTTCCTGCTTGGTCTCCTTTAGATAAGCAAGCTACCTCTGGGATTATGCTGAGGGGAGTATGGGAAGCACCAGAGGGCCCTATCGAGCCCTTGGGCCACCAGCTTCCTGTGCTTAACAGGTATCAAAATACTTGACATTGTCTACACTGTAGCCTATACACAGAAGCAGAACTGCACCAAATCATCCCCATTCACAAATAAGGCTAAAAACAGTTATTTCAGTAGTTTAAAAATGCATTGCCTGGAAAACACTTTGATCATGAGGATATCTGTTTTGTAAAAAAATATATCCATTTTGTGCTGCTCTTTCCTCTGCATATTGCTCTCTCTCTTCCCATTCAGCCAAATGTTTCATCCTAGCCAATCAGGGATCATGACCTAAACAAGATGATGTCATGAAGTTTTGAAGCCAATTTGATTTGACGGCAT
>NW_015178201.1:0-906 GCF_001447785.1 Gekko japonicus
ATTTTAATTGTTGAATGTATTGCTAATTTAAATGGTTAACCTTAAAACAGGTACGTGTAATGTTAAGGGCCTTCAAGGTGGGCAGCTGTGTGGGTCTGAAGCAGCAGAACCAAGTTAGAGTCCAGTCTGGCAACTTTAAGACCAACAAAGGTTTATTCAAGGTGTGAGCTTTCATGCGCAAGCACACTTCATCAAGCAGTGGAATGGAATTACAGATTGCAGTTCTATGTATATATAGGGGGTGGGTTGTTGAATTCGCATGCAAAATATTGAAGATAAAAACAGATAAAAAGAGTGACAAGCCTGGTTTCTGGTTATCTGGTTTGAGTTCAACTGGTAGGGGGAATAACATAGGTAATAAATATGTCAGAATGGGAAATGGATGTACCTTTAATGGTGAGCATCTGTCATTAGATCCCATCCATCTCCTTCCTAGTATGGAGGCCTTTATCAGCGCATCAAAAGGCACCTTTAAGACCAACAGAGGTTTGTTGGTCTTAAAGGTGCCACTGGACTCAACATTTGTTCTCCTGCTTCAGACCCACAAGGCTGCCCACCTGGATATCCATATCAAAAGGTGGCGTATTTTAAATGTATTAAAGCGAGGCTCATACAATCTTATGTTTCAACAGGAAGCACGCATAAAAATACAAATGAGACAATATTTAAAGCCACTTGGGTAGGAGATCAGTATGTTTCCCCCGGGGACAACTAAAAGCTAAAACTACAATATTTAATAAACAATACTATATTTAGTTGTACTGACTGATTAAGAGATATAATGACGGCTGTTATATTTTGATCAAGGGAAAGTTGTATGGTGAGAGGATTAACACTTGGATCAGGATTTGTACCAAATGGAAGTCAGGCTGGAGATTGTGTACCAAATGGAAGTCAGGCTGGTGT
>NW_015178202.1:0-940 GCF_001447785.1 Gekko japonicus
GGCTTAGAGGGAGCGTTGCTCAGGAGTCAGGAAAAGAGGCAGCCCAGAGAACCGGGGCCTGGAGGGGAGGGGAAGAAACTCAACAAGACAAGCACCGGCAACTCGGCAAAAGGTGTCCGGAGACGGGTATCAAAGGTCACGTCACCTCCAACCCCTCAAACGGACAGATTAGGGTGAACAGCAGACAGAAATGGAATCGCTTGGCCTCGTTCAGATCCCTTGACCTACAAGGTCAGCAGAGCCTTAGCACAAACCTTTCTGCGTACACAGGGATCTGCAGAGCTATTTTTGGGCAGGAACGCACAGGAACGGAGTTCCGGCTGGCTCTTGAATTGGCCACGCCCAGCAGGAACTCATTAGCATAATAGGCCACACCCAACAGCAGACACTCATTAGGATTGGCCACATTAGGGGGTGTGTGGCCTAACATGCAAAGGAGTCCCTGCTACAAAAAAGGCCCTGGGTTTTGACAACAAACAAGGTAAACAGAATAAGAAGCAAGAGGTGGGTGTGGCTGGAGGAGCACACTTCTGGTAACATGGGGGTGCGGCCTAATGTGGTAATGACCTGTGCTGTCAGGGGTGTGGCCTACTATGCTAAAAACAACATTAGGTTAAGAATACAGTATAAGACACATAATCCTAATACAGATGGCGACACTCTGTCGTCTTTTGAATGGCCGCCCCAGGCTCCTGCCAGGCTGTTAATCATCCGGCTGGTGGAGGTGTCGATGTTACGTCCACCAGCCGGATGATATATACATTGGAATTTTTAATGCATATATTTTATACATGTGTTGCTAGCCGCCCTGAGCCCGCCATGGCGGCATCTAAATTCAAATATAAATATAATAAATAAATATAATTTGGGGTATAAGCATTCAAGTGCAGGCACGCTTCTTTGTGCACGCCAAAGCTCATGCCTTGAATAAAACTTTGCT
>NW_015178203.1:0-902 GCF_001447785.1 Gekko japonicus
CATGGGCTTAAGGGAGAGCAGGGAATGGGGCAGGGAGAGCACATACCAGTAAAGAGGTGGGTGGCCACCCAATCAGAAGGCTGTGGCCAGGGACACAAACAGCTGGAAGCGGATGGCTGATCTATGCAGAGGCAATCAAAGGAGAGGGGATGCTGCAGGGACTGATAGGGGACATAGGGTAGACAGAACACCTGGTGAAGAGGGGTGAGGCCAATTACTTGGGAGAGCACATAAGCTTGCAGTGCTCAGCAGTTTGGAGGCAGCCTTGAAGTAAATTAGGGGCTGCTAGCTTTGAGAAAGGAGAATTCAGAAGGTATCTGACAAGAGACAGATGTGTGGAGGGAAGTAACTCTGGAACGTCTTGAGCAACTATGTATGTATTTGGCTGATGGAGGAATAGATGAACTATAGCGTTTATAAGAGTGTGTCCTGTGTGTTGATTAGGGAATGGAACTATGACCAGCTCCCCCCTTGTTGAGAGCCTCCCCCCCTCCAGTTCACATCTGCCCACCCCTATGTGATCACACACCACAGACACATTTGTGCATACAATTGGAAGCCAGCCATGTGACCTACATAGTCTGTGATGGTCTCATACAAGCAGTAACCATATATTATGAATAAGGTAAGAACTGGGGTGCTTTGAATGAACCCCACACCAAGAAAAGTTGTATCATGTGACATGCATAACAATGCAAATATGGCACATTCTACTTGCTGTTTATTTGCATATATGTTTGCTTCTCATTTGTCTCATAGACATATAGAACAGAAAAATGATAACTATGGCCCTGAAAAAAGGCCTTTGGATATTGGAAAATCCTGATTAGCCAGATTTTGAGATTTCACAAAGCTTTGCCTATACAACTTTAAACCTAGTGTAACTATATGAACTTATGTTT
>NW_015178204.1:0-985 GCF_001447785.1 Gekko japonicus
CCCCAAATCTCTGTTTGCCAAGACTTGAGCAGAACCCTGAAGCTCCATAACTCTGCCCGAGTCTTCATCTGAAATGCCTGATCGGCGTATGTGCCATATATTTTATTGGAAAATGAAACTGAAATTCACAAGTATCACAGAGGGAGGGAGGGAGGAGGGAGGCCCAGGCTTTTCTGCTGGAAATATGGCAATGTTACTTTTGCCGTGTACCGGAGGTGATGCCACCATGTTGGCAATGTCTAGGCAACACTTTGGTATTTGCCAAAACCTCTATGGTAGAAGCCATTTTTACTATAGAGTTTTTGCCCAAATGCCAGAGTGTTGCTTGGATGTCCCAATGCGATGATGTCACTTTCGGCACCATCGCTACATTGCTGGTGGCGTAGGCTGGGCCTCACTCCCACTCCTGGTACGTCCCCCCACATCCCCTGCTGGTTGCCAGGCAACCCTAGTCTGAAGACACAAGGAATACCTCATACATGATAGATGCAACATGTCTCTCTGCCTGTCAGTGAGACATGACTGCTGTTTTTGAAAGCAGAATCTGGCTGGCCCTTATCTGGCCCAGATTCTCTTGACGGTCTGTCTAATTCATTTGTACCTCTTGTCAGCCCTCTGTTCCTGAGAGCCAGTTTGGTGTAGTGGTTAGAAGCGCGGACTCTACTCTGGGAAAACTGGTTTTGATTCTCCCCATTCCTCCACATGCAGCTGCTGGTGTGACTTTGGGTCAGTTACAGGTTCTTTCAGAGCTGTTCTCTCAGGAGCCGTTTCTCTCAGAGCTCTTTCAGCCCCACCTACCTCACAGGGTGTCTGTTGTGGGGAGGGGAAAGGAGATTGTAAGCCGCTCTACTTACCGTAACTTCAGATTTAGGAGGACATAATAAAGACGATTTTGAGGATACCTGGTCAAGATTTGATAAATGGATATATCGTATAAAACTCCTAGACCTATAACCGAAATATAAAGAATAAGAAATAAGAACAA
>NW_015178205.1:0-899 GCF_001447785.1 Gekko japonicus
GGGAGAAAGGCAGGGTATAAATGAATCACATAAATAATGCTGATCGTGTGGACTTAGGCAGGAAGGAGGTTGCCTCAGTGCTTAGTTCTTGTGGGAGGGAGGGCAGGAAGGGTTGCCTCAGTGCTTAGTTCTTGTGGCCTTCTCTTACACGCCCAGGGAAATGCTGATAGCCACTTTGGGGTCACGAAGCAATTTTTCTCCAGGCCAGTTAGGCCGAGGATCCTGGAGGTTTTTTGTCATTTTCTGGGCATGGAACAGTGGTCACTGTGGGTATGGAGGGGGGTATTTGTGAATTTCCTGCACTGTGTAGGGGGTTGGACTAGATGAACCTGGGGGTCCCTTCCGACTCTATTATTCTATGATAATCCCATCCCTCCTCCAAGGAGTTCAGAGTTCCCCCTTCCCTATTTTACCACCACGAAAAGCCTTTGAGGGAGGTGAATGCATACATGAACAGATGAAGCTGTCTTAGATGAGTCAAACCTGTGGCCCATCGAGGTCAGTATGGTGTACCCTGACTGGTGGTGGATCTCCAACTGCTGTGGCTGAGGTCTGTTGCATCACCAACTCCCTGACCCCTTTAACTGGAAGTGCCAAGGATAGATCCTGGGATCTTTTATATGCAAAACAACTGCCCTGCCACTGAACCACAGCCCCATAACCCAGAAGGAATGACTGGCCCAAAGTCCTTAATGGTAGAGTGAGGATTTGTCCAACTCTTGGCCAGCTTGTTGTCCAACACTGACTGTGCCACCATGTTGGCTCTCTAGTGATGCTAACAAAGTCTGCAAATAGGGGTAAACCAATGTGGCCGTTTTTGTTTCTTTCTGATTTAATTCACCAATACCCCTGCTTTTGGGGTGGCCTTTCCCCTCATTATTGGTGATACTTAGTTTTAA
>NW_015178206.1:0-887 GCF_001447785.1 Gekko japonicus
CCCAGGCGGGAGGGGGCGGGCACGGGCCATGTGCCCGGCAAGGGCCTTCCCAGATGGCCCGGAGCCAGTTGCAGAACACTGCCGGAGGTGGAAATGCGCCCAACGGGGGATGGGGCCGCAGGGGGGCAGGAGGACAGAGGGAATAAATCTTGGAGTATGGTGTAATGACTAGAATGGTTATTTAAAAAGCAGAGGTGTGGGTGTAATGGTGAAGAGTGTCATTAAGCCACTGCTGAATTATGGCGACCTCATAGGATTCTCAGGGCGAGAGAAAAACAGGGGTGCTTGGCCATTGACTCCCTCTGCGTGGCAGCCCTCGACTTCCTTGGTCGTTTCCCGTCCAAAATCTAACCAGAGCTGGCCCTCGTCAGCTGCCAGCGTAGGCAATACAGAACTAGAAAGACCAGCAGGCTGGGTGGGTATAAGGCAGCTTCATACATTCGTACAGCTACAGACAAAGGCTTTGGCTGAGGGGTGGAGCAACTTGCCCGAAATCCCATGAACTAGAAAAGCCCCCAAGTCACTACATAATGGACACATCACATCTGCAGAGTGAGTACTTTCATATTATTGGATTTGTGTTCCCCCCACATCTTTTAGTTCTTGGGACATAAGATCTTAACATCAATTCTGATGTTCAATATAGATGGTTTTTGGAAGGATGGTGTTGTTGTTTTTTTTAAATTGCATACAGTTGGGGACCAGTTTGGTGTAGTGCAGGGGTGGCCAAACTGTGGTTCAGGAGCCACATGTGGCTCTTTCACAGATATTCTGTGGCTCCTGGCAGGGCAGATGGAGAAGCGAAGGGAAGGCATACTTTTTCTCCTTCCCGCCCTCCTTCCCTCTCTTCCTTCCTTCAGTTTCTTCCTTCCCCCTCCCTCCCATTT
>NW_015178207.1:0-891 GCF_001447785.1 Gekko japonicus
GGACCCTTTCCTAGAAGGAAGCCTCCCCCTACCCCCCATAGACCTAAGTATGATTCTAAGCTGACCGGTTGTCTGAGTCTCTGGTTGGTCACCAGCCCTACCTCTGAAAGTGGGGGGCACAGAGGGCATGGCTTGGGAGGCAGATCATAACGGGCAGGCGGGACAATATGGGAGAACCCGGTCCTTTAAGTACCCCGGACCCAAGTGATTGGTTTAGGGCCTTAGAAGTAAGAACCCTCCTGGAAACAAATGGGTAGAACAGTGCAAGTCTTTCAGCACCGGGGTGACCCATTCCCTATATCCCCATAGCCCAGGCCTGACGTTAGCTCAGTTGTGGCTCAGTGGCAGACCCTCTGCTTGGCATGCAGAAGGATCCCAGGTTCAATCCCTGGCATCTCCACTTGTACGGGTGAAGTAGAAAGGAATGTGGGAAAGTATGTTGCCGACGGCTTCATTAGGAACCCTAATTAGGAACCCTGGAAAAGCTTCATTAGGAACCCTGGAAAGCTGCTGCCAGTCTGAGTAGTCAATGATTTTTCCAAGAACAATTTATTAGGATATATTAAAAGGTCAAACATACATCATACTACTAATTGTTATACATCCTTTTCTCCTATTTCCCCACCCCTTCTGACTTCCCACAGTGCTCCAACCTCCAGCCCACCTCTTAAATTCTCTTCTTTTCCCCCTTACTCGTTAGTCACATTCTACAGGTAATATATTTTTCAACTATTATTCTTATACATTTATCCTTCTTCTAATATCATTCTTTATTCAATAGTAATCAAAGCAAATTAAGTTGTTCTTTACATCCCAATATTTCTCTGAATATTCTTTAAAGTCTATCCAGTCTGCGGAAAAGTCTTCTGCTTCCAGATTTTTAAGCTTTCT
>NW_015178208.1:0-901 GCF_001447785.1 Gekko japonicus
ATAGATCATTTGAAGGGTGTCCAGTTTCACAATATCATTAAGAAAGTTTAGGCCATGAGATGCACATTCTATTGCAGTAATGTGTGGAAACTTATCACAGGGCTTTTTTTGTGGAAAAAGCCCAGCAGGAACTCATTAGCATAATAGGCCACACCCAATAGCAGAAACTCATTAGCATATTAGGCCAAACCCCATGCCTTCCCTTGGCTTGCCTGGGTGCCCCGTGGCTGTGGGGAGCCTGGGCAAGCCAGCCCTTGGACAGGCCGGGGAAGGCACGGGGAGGCATTTAAATGCCTCCCCGATCCTTCTAGGGCCCCCCCAGCTCACCCACCTCAGAATCGCTGGGAGGGTCACTCTCCAAGCCTTCCCTCTGTAGCCACGGATGCAGAGGTTTTAGCTGTAGTGTGTCGCGCAGTGCGAGTGTTTGTGTGAACCAGCACCTCGAACCTGTTTTGCACTCACAGCAGTCTTTCTCTCACCAGAGGCTTCCAATAGTAAACCACACTTACTCAGTCCAGTGGTAACTATATACAGGAATTTATTTACAATATATACAGCTCTCAGACAAAGTGCTTCGCCAGACTCCATCCACCATCAAGGGGGAAAGTACAATGGTACATTTCTACATATATACATATGTCCAGCCAATCAGAACATTGCTGACTCATACTGACTGTGCTTCAGCTCTGCCCAGTCCAAACTGGCTGTATCTGAATTATCACAGCTGTTAGCTGTCAAGTAGATCCTGGAGATCTAGGTGTTGAAACTTATACACTGACATAGTGGGCATGGCCAACTCTGAAGCCAGCCGGAACTCCGTTCCTGTGTGTTCCTGCCCTCAAAACAGCCCTGCTTATCCATTATGATCTCCCATGTGTCCGATTCCCCATGCATTCAAAAT
>NW_015178209.1:0-894 GCF_001447785.1 Gekko japonicus
GTCCCCAGCTTCATTTGTAAAGTGAATGTCCGTTGCCTTTTTCTTAACACATATGTGCAGGATGTATATGCATGCAGAATGTATGTGCATTCACTGCAATGTGTGAACAGAGCTACAGCCTGTGGGTGGTGGAGGGGGGTGGGTTGCCTGGTTTCTCAGGAATTTCACAAGCTCAGACCACTTCCTGGGGAAGGATCCTCCTTCCTGTCCTTTTTTGTTCTTTCTCTACTTGGCTTTTTCATCTACTAGAAAATTCTCTACGCATTTTTTCCCCAGTTTAAGGATTTATTTTTAATCATTCAAGTTTTATTATCACAAACCTTGGAATGGAAGAATGACATTCCTACCAGAACAAAGACACTGTCCTGAAACGTTCTGGTCTTGCCCTTGGAGAAGTGAAAGGGACAACCCCCTCACAGACACCCTCTGATGCACATTCTTTTTTTTAAAAAAAATAAGGCTATGCAACAGACATACAGGACAACTGAGATGCTAAATCTACTCTGTAAAGTATTTTGAAAACCAAAATGCTAATAAAACAAAACTTGTGCTATGAAAAAAGTTAATCAAGTCTCTTGAGAGCCATACAGAGGTGGCCTGCTGTATGATTTACTGCTCTAGACTTGCCTCCTCCTAACCAGCCTCCCTGGATAGGGGTAGCTCTCCCTTTCTCCTTCCAGTCCAGACACAGAAGTAAAATTCTCAGCCCTCACAGGAAGCTGCCTGATGCATCTCTGCATGTCACATGTTGCCTTGTTCTATGCCCAGAACAAGTGACTCAGGCAGAAACTTCTAACAGTGGGCACTTCTCATCCTTATTCATCCTAAGTAAGTGAAGTGTGGCTCCAATTTAAATAAATTTTAAAAGTGCCCTGATTATCAGCAGGGGCACCC
>NW_015178210.1:0-895 GCF_001447785.1 Gekko japonicus
TTTAAATCTGAGCCCCCTGCTTGTGGCAAAAGCAGGAGTAGGAGCCAGAGTGTCTTGAGCAAGGAGCACCAAAAGATCAGCCTTGGGAGCAAGGCTGAAAAGTTATAAGCCCCATACAAGGGCCTCCTACCTTGTCACAATCATCTTGGCGAAGACTTGGTGAGTGTCTTCTTTCTTTCAACCTTCAGACTCTGAAAAGAACACTTGATTGCCCCCATAAATCTTCCCCAGAGGGAAAGGGAGGTGGAGACTCCCACGGTGAGCGGTTCGGCAGAGCTTAGGGGAGCTATCACATCAAACATATAGGGGCAAAATAACACACTAAAATCTTCTATCAGCTGGAAAAATATTTTCACAGGGGCTTATCTTATTTTTAAAGTGGTTTCTTTGACTTATGGAAAGGAAAACAGGCTTATGGATTTAAAATGGCAACGGACTGTGAGATTTCTACCTGCGTAGTTACATCCTGACTGTTGTTTACATCCTGACTGTTGTCTGCTCAGGAGCAAGATGGCTTCTCTAATTGCAACTGAAAAGAAGGGTTTTCAGGAAATCAGAGATATACTGCAGTTGTCAGATGACTTTGGGGACCTCATAAAACTACAGATGGAGACCAAGATTACAGCTGCTGTTTTTCAAGCACTGGAAGGGATCTTGACCGACTGTGAGAGAGAGGAGATTGTATTTCTGGAGGTGCAAGACTGCCAAGCACAGATGACGTCACATATGACAAAAAGTGATGAATGACACGGCTTGTTTCAACACTCAATATCCATCATGAGAGATTTACTCAGCTGTTCCTATGATCACTTTTCACAGACTTTGGCCTTTGGGATTACTGGATACAATACAGCGTTTGCAGAGCAGGAGAGAGAGTTGTCTGTTTCATCACACA
>NW_015178211.1:0-911 GCF_001447785.1 Gekko japonicus
TTAAAGTCCCTTCCAGGGCGGCGCTCGCCGAGCTAAGCCGGCGCTGTCGAAACGTCGCGGAGCTTTTGCAAGGCTTCGGAAGGGCTTCAGACGCGCATCCAACGTGTTCGTTTCGTTTCAAACCTCTCACCTTCCCCAGCGACTTCACGGGGACCGATCCTAAACTGGTCTACTGCGCTAAGTCGCGTTGCATTCAATAGGGCTTATTGCCAGGAAAGTGTGCTGAAGATTTCAGCGCCCCGAGGTTTGAGGACGAAGGCGTCTCAACGTACCTGAAGGAATGTGCAGTTGCTGCGCCCTTCGGTTTTTACCTGGCCTGCAGCTGCAGCAGCTTTAAGGATCGCTTGGAGGGGAAATCCCGCTAGAAAGGGGGTGGGAAGAAGAAGAGTTGGTTTTATACACACACACCCCTTCACTACCCAAATGAGTCTCAGAGTGGCTTACAATCTCCTTCCCCTCCCCACAACAGACACCCTGTGAGGTATATGGGGCTGAGAGAACAGCTCCCAGAGAACTGTGACTGACCCGAGAACTGTGCCTGACCCAAGGTCAACCACCTGGCTGCATGTGGAGGAGTGGGGAATCAAACCCAGTTCTCTAGATTAGAGTCCGCTGCTCTTAACCACTACACCAAACTGGCTGACAGGTTTTATTAACTCTGTTTCTCTCCTGCTCTTGGTTCTGATGCACAAATCTGTGCCCATTTGCTCCTGGAGCTGAAGTGGAAACACACAGAGTCCAATGAGTTAGATTAATCTGTTTATTGCAATGAAAACAGGAAATGCAGGGCTGAGTACCTTAGCACTTCAGCAGCATCAAGCTCTATTCTCCCATAACCAGGAAGGGCAGAAGGTCTTATACCCCAAGTGACATCACATACAATTTACATATTAAAGAATCTCTAATTGGTA
>NW_015178212.1:0-901 GCF_001447785.1 Gekko japonicus
TGCCACAGCAACTGCCAATCTAGCAATACCCACAATTTGGCAAAATTAGTGAACAGAGGAGGGGGCGGGGGAGGACGTTTTGCCTCCTTTCCCGAAAGACTCATTTTGAAAAATGGTACCTTGGGAATTTTCCATGCAACCCTGGTAGTTTGCAGGATTCATCTTCTTCCGAACTTCAGCTTTCTAAAAAAGCTAATTTCTAGTTCTGAAAGTGCAAAATGTTGATTGCCCACGTACAGAGTGTAACGTTCTTTGAGCATGGAATACCCCTCCCCTCCCCCTTTGTATTTTTCACGAGATTCCTCTTCCATTCCACTAGCAGGCTCTGCAACGGGTTTAATTCAAATGTGCCAAGCGGGAACCTTTTGCCCAGAGGGCTCCTACGTTCCGGTCCCTTGCACACCAGGTAAGTGTATCCATTCCACAGGAAGCCCTCAGTCACCACTGCAATGTTCCCTCTAAGCTGAGTTGGTGTGAGCTAGCTCAGTTTTTTAGCCTCCGGCTCACACATTTTTGTCCGAGCTCAGGACGTTTGCTCCAGAGCAAACTAATTTATGCAGTAGCCAAAATGCTTGCTCACAACTTTAAGGCCAGGAGCTCACAAAGTGGAATTTTTGCTCACAAGACTCCACAGCTTAGAGGGAACATTGGTCACCAGACTTGTCAAACCCTTGTTCCCTTTTCTAGTCAATAAGTCCTTTTTCTTACGTCCTGACCTGGATAGCCCAGGCAAGCCCGATCTCATCAGATCTCGAAAGCTAAGCAGGGCCGGCCCCGGCAAGTATTTGAATGGCAGACCTTCAGAGAATACCAGGGCCAGGAGGCCAGAGGCCAGCTATCAAGCCTTTTCTCTGAACATCCTCCATGCCCCATCAGGAGTCGTCAGAGGTCGCCATGACTT
>NW_015178213.1:0-882 GCF_001447785.1 Gekko japonicus
AGTTGGCCCTAGGTGGCTTCTTGCTACCTCCTCCCACTTTGCTATATGGGGATGGTGAAAACACTTGCCTACCTTATATAATTGTTGTAAGAATTAGAAATTTCTTTTACTGCTGTGGTGCAGGCAGTAAAAGCCTGCAAGTTAATTCATCTGCGAACAGCCACAAGGCTGTTTGAGTCCCACCGCGGCTGGGGTGAGCTCCTGGTCCTTGTCCTAGCTCCCGCCTACCCAGCAGTTCGAAAGTCTAGCAAGTAGATAAATGGGTAACTGCCTTAGGTGCAGGGGGGCACCCGCCATCCGGTGTGGCAGCGGCGAGGAGAAGTGGTGGTGCTGACGGCGGCGGCAACAAGCGACGGGGCGATCCGGCGAAGAAACCATGGCGGCGATTTGACATCGAGCAGCAAGCGTTCCGAGCGGGACTAATCCAGCGACGCAGCAGAAGCCGGAGCCAACCGGACGGAGGCTAGTGCAGCAGTCGTCGCACAGCCGCGGACAACGGAACTACCCTGGAAGGAGCCGTGCCGAGTCGTCGCAGCAGAAGGGAAGAACCCACCACGACGAAGGAGGAGCCCCAGGAAGAACGAGCCGGCGGGGTGCCTGATAGTCATTCACCTCCCCCATATACTATGTGGCCCTAGTTAGGAAGTCTATAAAACCCCCATGTAAACTGCTCAGAGCCTCTGGGATGGAGCGGTATAGAAATTGAATTAATAAATAAATATAAAGAAAAGTTTCAGATGCTCAGAAGTGCTACATCACTATGAAGTAGTGGGAATACTGGATAATTGGAACACAGCCTAGGCTTCCCTCCACAGTGTGTAGGGTCTTGGCTCATTGGAAGAGTCAGGCAGGAAGCCGTGTTGGTCTGAAGCAGTAGAGCAA
>NW_015178214.1:0-897 GCF_001447785.1 Gekko japonicus
CTCACCTCCAGGGTGTCCTCATAGACATAGCCATAATACGGAGTGCCGATAAACATTGGTGGTGTGTCCTGAACATCGTCTACATTGATTGTGACGGTGGTTGTGGCCGAGAACACCTTGTAATGACCCCGTAGCTTGCCCCCACCATCCTAGGATGCAAAGCAGGTCTAAGATTACGGCACAGAAACAGACTGGTCCTTGCCAAATCCTTCCCAATATATATTTAAACTTTTTTAAAAAAATGTCCTTGTACAACCGCAATGCCTAAAATGTATGCACTGCTCCCTACGAATGCAGAGAGAATTCCAGAGAGAATTCTCGAGTAGGTGCTTATTGGCCTCTTTTTTATCATACCGGTGACCAAACTATCATAACATTAACTTGGTCATTGTCACAAAGAGATGCAGAGGTTGATGCAGTTAAGAAAGAGTTCGTGTTTGGAGGAGACGATCGGCTGCGGTCACACACACTACATAGTCCACTATCAATCCACTTTCCAACTGAATCTGGCCAGTTCACACAGTAAAAATCCAGTTGGAAAGTGGACTGAAAGTGGATTGAAAGTGGATTATTTAGTATGTGAGACTGAGGGTCTGGTCACACGGACGTTTAGTGCGGGAGTCGCTGCTGATTCCTCACGCATTAAAGGTTCCTGTTTACACGCGCCAATCCGCCTCCCACACCAAAGCAGGCTCACTCGCGCAAGACTCGCGGGTTTTCCTGACCCAGGGAAAATCAAGTACTTTCCTGGATCCCACGCTTTGAAAGCGCGATTTCACCTACCTGGTGTGACATCACCTTCATCACAGACCAAGACGTAACAGGAAGGGCACATTGCTATCAGTAGTGCTATAACAAAGGGAAAACTAGACTCGACACTGATCGCAGTCTCTTTGG
>NW_015178215.1:0-886 GCF_001447785.1 Gekko japonicus
TTTCTATGAAATGACCCCTGGTTGTAACAATTATATTTTTGCATCATTGAATTATTATTACACATTTCATATATGGGTTCTCTCTAGTCAGTGGTTTTTGTGCTTCGTCCCTAATTTACCCACCACCACAAGCTGGTTTTAGTACACTGGATGAGGGACGGCAAAGACGAGAGGGGGACACCAAAGGGTGGAAGAGGAGGAGCCTGAGGTTAAAAAAAAGAATGTAGAGGCCAAGGAATCCTAATAGGATTGGGTATCAACTACTTATACCTAACGACCTGGTCATTTGAACTGAATAATGGCGTACCTGAGGCTGGAATTGGGGCGAGGAGAGGCCGTGGCTCGGTGGTAGAGGATCTGCTCACTGTGCAGAAGGTTCCAGCTCCTCATACCCTATTTCATAGAACCTTTTTGGGGTTTTGCACCATAGGATTTCCCCCCTTTCTCCTGCTTGTTGTTGTTGTTTTGTACTTATTCTTCTGAAAAAGTATCCTCCCCTCCATGCGGATTCCAGCCTGGTCAGGCAACAGGTGCCAAGTTCAGCTCCCTACGGAGCAAAAAGGGATGTACGATGAAATGTCACCCTGACCAGCCCAAGTCTGCCGGTTCAGACAGTGACGGAGGGGCAGCAGAAGCAGGCCTCGGCTCACAACTGGCCCACTGACAGCTGCGCCCCTGAAAGCACGGAAGTCCCAGCTGAGGGCAGCACCCCAACTGGCCTGACCCAGGACCGGATGAGGTCACACGGGCTGCCTCACCTTCACTGTCTAGGGAGCTTTTGGAACGCCAGCAGTGAAGGACGCGGCACAGACTCCTAAAGGGGAGATGACGCTACTGCTCACCCACTATGACTTCTTGTACCGCCTCTTGGTGCCTCTCAGATCTG
>NW_015178216.1:0-956 GCF_001447785.1 Gekko japonicus
CTCCTCCTCTGTTACTCTGAACCGTACAGCCACAGTTCTTTTGTCTTGCTCCGCAGTGGACTATCCGATTGCAGGGAATTTGGAAATGAAGGATTACCATGGGCCTGGCCTTTGGTTCCTGTCAGGGGCAGGTGAACGAATCTCTTTTTAATGGCGCCCTTCCCGACTCCCGCAATAGAATACTGATGCACGTGTGATCTCTCCTCAGACGACGACGACATCTTCCGGCCCCCCAAGCTGACTGACGAAGACTTCTCACCCTTTGCCTCGGCGGGAGGCCTCTTCAGTGGCGGGATGGGACTCTTTGAGGAGGAGGAAGAGGTTGGTACCGGGTTTTCAGGCCCCTGCCTCAGTCCTGGCCGGAACGGAGACGGCACTGGAACGGAGACGGCACTCTTCCACTCCGGAGGATTTTGCCGACTGTCGCATCTCAGTTGCAAGGGAACATTCATGCTGCCCATACCTGGCACCGTGTAGCGGTTCGAGCATTGGCGTTTGGGTTGCCTAATTGTCGCTGGCACCCGACGGGAGACCAGGAGGGGACGTGGCGGCTGGGGGGGGGGGACTGTCGCAGCAATCGTGTGACATCATTTCTGGGGCGAACCCAGAAGCGACATCGCAGCGATCTAGGATTCAGCAGATTTCCTTTGAATCCTAGATTGCTGCGATGTCACTTCCTGGTTTGCCCTGGAAATGATGTCATGCCACTGACAGGATGGTGATTTTTTAACTATTCCCCCCCCCTGTTGGCCAAACGAGTAGCAGCAGGAAATGAGGGCTGGCGTCTGGGAGAACCAGGCGTTCTCCCCACTTGGCCCCTCACACTGTCCCAGTGACTGTGGCCCCTCACACTCTCCCAGCCTTACCTACTTAAGAGACAGCGGGGTGCAGTGGTTAGAGTTTTGGACTAATATCTGGGCTCCCAGGTTCGAATCCCCACCCGTGCTATGGAAGCT
>NW_015178217.1:0-921 GCF_001447785.1 Gekko japonicus
TGGCGGATTCTGCATTGGCTTTTCCCTCCTTTGCCTTACAAAACCCACATTGGGACAGAAATCCCCCCTCTGCATTGCACGCTGCTTTGACTTCCTTTGATCATCGGGTTTTATGGTAGCTTCCGCACTCCATGCCCCTTTCGTGTTCTTTGGACCTCGGATTTTATTGTACCTTCTGCATCGATTCATGCAGCCCAGTAGCTACAGTGGTGCATCTTGGGGCTAGGCCCCCAGGGCATCATGGCCTTGTCCCCCAGATTAATTTGATTTGCCAGTGCCCCCTAAGAAAGTTAAATGCCCTCTGACTTTAAAAATCCTGACTGCGGGCCTGGATTTATGGCTGTTCAGGGGTGACTTTGCAGTCCAGAGGTCAATTCGGGGGGGATTGCAGTTCCCCTGGGTGAGGTGCAGGGGGGCGTGGCACACGGCGAAGCCCCACCCTCTTTTCCCGGCCGCCCCCTGCTTCCAGCCTCATTCTGTTGCAGAAGGAGGAAGAAGCAGGAGGGTAGGTTGGCGTCCTCCCCCTCTGCCTGGCCGAGGCCACTCCACGTGGCCTCCGCAAGGACTCCCAGCCCCATCCAGGAGCTTCCCCGAGGTAGCTGTGTTAGTCTGTTGCTGCAAAATAGTCCAAGAGTTCAAATAGCACCTTTAAGACTAACAAATAGCACCTTTAAGACTAACCTTTAAGACTAAGACTAACTGAGTGGTAGGTGTGGCCTTATGACACACTTCCGGTGATGTCAGGCTGTGTGGCACATGCTAATGAGTTATGTGATGTCAGGTGGTGTGTCATATGCTAATGAGTTATGCTAATGAGTCCCCCTAGCTCTTTTTCTACGAAACGACCCCTGTTGCAGTCAGTACGGTGCTGCCCTCCCCGGGGTATTTGAATGTTTTGAGCTGCCCTTTCCCCTCCCAGTT
>NW_015178218.1:0-895 GCF_001447785.1 Gekko japonicus
AGGTCCCTTCCAACTCAATGATTCTGTGACTGGGGGGCAGGCCTCTGACTATAGCTGCAACAGCTGGCAGGGATAAAGTGTGGTGGACGAGCGGGCAGCATGCTTGTGGTGGTGGAGGAGGAGGTTTTTATACCCCACTCTTCACTACCCAAATGAGTCTCAGAGTGGCTTACAGTCTCCTTCCCTTCCTCTCTCTACAACAGACACCCTATGAGGTAGGTGGTGCTGAGAGAGTTCTGAGAGAGCTGTGACTGGCCCAAGGTCACCCAGCTGACTTTATGTGGAAGAGCAGAGAATCAAACCGGGTTCTCTAGATTAGAGTCTGCTGCTTTTAACCACTATGCCACACCGGCTCTAATGTCACTTCTAGTAAAAAAACTGATATTATGACATCTGGAGCAGCACTCTAGGATTTGTCCAAGTGAAACCATAGAGTTTTGAGCAGATCCTACATTGTCACTCCCAAAGTCATGATATTACTTCTGGGTTTTGGTGTGTTTTTTTTGGCTGGGATCGATGTTATGTACCAGTACAGGGTTGCCAGCTTCCAGATGATGGCTGGAGATCTCCTGGGATTACAACTGATCTCCAGGCAACAGAGATCAATTCACATGGATAAAATGGCTGCTTTGGGAGGTGGGCTCTATGACATTATACCCTATCGAGGGCCCTCCCCTCCTCAAACCCGCCCTCCTCAGGCTCCACCCCCAATATCTCCTGGTATTTCCCAAACTGGAGCTGGCAACCCTATACCAGTACAATTCCAGCATGCCTACCTCTGCCCCCAAGTCCTCCTAGTGAGGCCTTGGGAGATGTGGGTTCAAATCCCCATTCAATCATGAAGTTCACTGGGTGATCTTTCGCCACTCTTTTTTTTTGGCCCCCCGAAGGGGAT
>NW_015178219.1:0-928 GCF_001447785.1 Gekko japonicus
CAAAACTCACTAGTGTTTAGCAAGAAATTGTTGCAATACTTCCTACTTCTCAGAGTGGCAGGAAGTTCCAGTCCCCTACCCCCTTTACCCAATCTGCTTTTTTTGAGGTGGGTCAATTTTGCAATATTGGTTTATTCGCAAGTGGGTCATGGGAGAGCAAGCAAGCAGCCATGGTAAAGTGAAATCAGTGTTTGGCTCAGACCTTTAGAATAAAAAGCTGAAAATGGCAAGGTATGCTCATTTGCTATGTACATAAATGCCATCAAGTCCCAAGCAATTTAGGGCAACTCCAGCAAGGGCTTTTCAAGGCAAGTGAGAAGCAGAGGAGGTCTTGCCATTGCCTTCTTCTGCAGAGTCTTCCATCTGAGTATTGACTCTGCTGAGCTTCTGTGCCATGCCGCCTTCTCTCCCATCCTCCTTTGATAGTGGTAGCCTAAAGGAACATGTAGAAAGGCCTCCGAAATCCTTCGTTTTAATAAAGCTATTTCGAAAATAGGTCTTGAAAATATCCTGACCGATAAAAGGTAAAGGTAAAGATTCCCTTGCTCGAAAGCCAGTCGAGTCCGACTCTAGGGTTGCGGTGCTCATCTCCATTTCAAAGCCGAAGAGCCAGTGCTGTCCGAAGACGTTTCCAATGGTAGCCTAAAGGAACACGTAGAAAGGCCTCCGAAATCCTTGGTTTTAAAGCTATTTCGAAAATAGTTCTTGAAAATATCCTGACCGATACAACAGCAGAAAGTTCAGTTTGATACCTTAGTTCCACATATGTCTTGGTTACTTGAACAGACATGGGTGATTTTAATTACACAAGGGGCCTCCACGGCACATTTGGAATACTGGCACAGAGCGGTGGGCACAACCACACAATGCTCACTGCAAAAGGTGGAGCCGGCCAGTCAGTAGCTGCCATAGCTTACTTTCACTCACA
>NW_015178220.1:0-881 GCF_001447785.1 Gekko japonicus
TGAGAGGGAAGCTACTAGCTCCTCACTAGGCAGAGTGTAAATGCAGGAAGCCAGGTGAAATGTAAGTTCAACAAGGACTTGGATTTTCTTACACGCTATTGGTGTATCTTAGCAAATCCTTGGAGTCCCTACATATTAGTTGGTGGAAAGTGTTGTTAAGGCAAAACAGACTTAGGTTAACCACTTAAAGTTTTTTAAGCTAGAGATGAATGGAGGTGGTTTGCCATTTTCTGCTTCTATACAGCCCAAGACTTCATTGGTGGTCTACAATCCTCTAAGCTGTGGAGTCAAGTGAGCAAAGATTCTACTTTGTGAGCTACTGGCATTAAAGTTATAAGCAGAGATTTGGCTACTGCATAAAATAGTTTGCTTTGAAGCCATCCTTCCTGAGGCTTCGGGGTAGGGAGGGATACAAACCTAAAGATAAATTAAAAATTAAAAAATAAGACAAAAATGTGTGAGCCAGAGGCTAAAAAACTGACCTAGCTCACACTAACTCAGCTTACAGTACCATTACGTTCTGCTCAGCTTCTGAGATTTGATGAGATCATGTTAGTAAGCTTAGTAAAATAAGTTATAGTCTCTGCATTTTCTAAAATAGCTTGGATTCTCCATCTCGGGCAAGAATAATAACTCAAATATGGTTTGCAGGCATATTGGTCCAATAATAAAAATCCCAAGCAAAGCTCTGTCCAAATAATACTTACCTGAGACAAGCAACATTGCCACAAAAGTATGCACAAGTTTTCCCATTTGCCAGATCTCTTTGTCAAGCTAGGTGTTACCAAACAAAACAGTCCATCTCTACACTGAAGATACATTGGCACTTTTATGTAGGTTGCACTATACACAACACTGCCTTAGACTGAATCAGACCTTTG
>NW_015178221.1:0-874 GCF_001447785.1 Gekko japonicus
TATTTAGTGTGTGTGATGGCAGCCAAAGTGTATGATGACTTATTGCCAGGAGAAATTGCTGTAAACAATGGCTATTTGTATGCCACTTTTGTATGACCTTCCTCTTTCTGGAATCCCACACAGACATGCATGTTGAAGTCACCCTTATGTGCATAAATCCCTAGATAGTGTATAACATCCTGACCTGCCCACTGGATTTTCCTATTCATGGAGTCATTAAGAAGTAGCACCATCAGATAACTTCCAGGCCTGAGAGCCTCAGAAAGGCTTGACTCACCATATAGAGCAGCAACAGTTATTGCTGCTTTCCTTCTTTGTTGTGTGGAGGTGACAGCATTGCCTCCCATCAATGAGGCTTGCACCAAGCTTGTTTGAGTGAATGTTTAGCAATGGCAGCAAGGAAAAAATTGCAACCTTTGCAACTCATTCGCCTTCTGCATGGTGAAGGGCCATTGGTCAGTGGTAGAACATCTGCTTTGCATGCAGAAGGTCCCTGGTTCAGTCCCTGGCATCTCCAGTTAGAAGGAACAGGCAGTGGGTGATGTGAAAAATATTCACCTGAGACCCTGGTGAGCTATTGCCGGCCAAAGTGGACTACAGTGACCTTGACAGACCAACGGTCTGACTATATAGGAGGAGGCTTCATGTGTTTGTGTGTGTGGTAGTGGCTCATAGCAACAACAGTGACACCAAGCTGCATTCATTTACACTTTTGCTTTCAGCTTCTGTCTGAAAGAGGAGGGCGAAATGGGCAAGAGGAGGATAAGGCAATAGTTGTGGTGTAGTTAATGGCAGGAGGCCACCCTGGTTTTGTATGCACATGCTCAGAGAAATGTGGCCAATTGCCACTGTATGCTCACTCAGTGATGGCTAA
>NW_015178222.1:0-886 GCF_001447785.1 Gekko japonicus
TGAGCTTTTGAGATGTTCACTGTTCTACCGGGGAGAGAGACCAAAGAAAAAGTTGATTATCCATGATTAATTTGTGCCCGTCAAAAAACTACAATAAAGCTTTAGGATGTTTCTGAATAGAATATAAAAAAAGGGAAAACACAGTCTTCAGGGCTCAAAAGGACGTTACGTAGCAGTGAGGCCTACAGGCCTTATGTTCTAGGATGGGGTATAGCACTTGTTATAAATCTAATTTTGCCTACAGATCACA
The DNA here is from genome assembly GCF_001447785.1 of Gekko japonicus. Lineage (NCBI taxonomy): Eukaryota > Metazoa > Chordata > Lepidosauria > Squamata > Gekkonidae > Gekko > Gekko japonicus. The sequence goes on from NW_015178222.1 coordinate 251, forward strand.
AAAAATGGATGATCACTCTTGTTGCATCCAGTTCTGCTGTAACTTTTTTGGCAGTAAGTGGAATTGCTTGTTCAACATCCAGACTACTGTTACATATTTCAATTGCAAACCTAGGGGGTCACCCAAGTTTATAGAAAAAGTTTGCACCCTAAACATACCAAATGATCCATTGTATACAGCCAGGCTCTACATTGCAGCCACATCTGCCCCAACCCTACAGACAGAGATTCTCACCTGAGGGATCACCTGAGGGATCTACAACACACCTTTTCTCGGGAGCGGTGGTGCAGGCGGTAAAACGCCTGCTTTAACAACCAAGAGCAGCCATTGCGGCTGTTCGAATACCACCGTGGCCGGAGTGAGCTCCCGGCCTTCCTCCCAGCTCCCGCCAACCCAGCGGGTTGAAAGCTAATTTGAAAGCTAATTAACATCCAATGCAAGTAGACGAATGGGCACCTGCCCTTAGATGGGTAGGGGGCACCCACCTCTGATGAAACAGACATGGTGGTAATACGGATGGTGTGGCGGTGCATACGGCGACGGACAACGGCATAACATCAGCAGCGGCAGCAAGTGCTGACAGAATGGAGCGGAGCAGAGCGGAGCAATCCCTGGTGGCCGGAGGGAACATCAAGC
>NW_015178223.1:0-873 GCF_001447785.1 Gekko japonicus
TTTAGGAGCTGATAGAAAGTTCTCGTCTGGTTTTCTACTCATCTGCCTCTGTAACAAAATGGAGATGAATTTTAATATAGATTTGGTCCCCTATATCCTTACTTTTATGTTTTTTTAAAAAAAGAGAAATAGCTGGGGAGAAAAACAGCAGTTTTGACATAGTTAAGAATGATGGAAGAATTTAGAGTCAGAAATTTGAAATGAAAAGTTTTTAGTACTATGCTTAAAATTCAGTGAGCGCTCAATAAAAGAGGCAGCACTTCCGTTTTATTTTAGGTTTTATGGAGAGATCTATTCAATATGAGTGGAAATATGAATTGCATTTATACGTAAATGGACAAATACTGCTTTCTAAAAACCCCACGCATCTCATATTTCTGATCCTCTATTCGTGTGTTTGTGTGTGTAATTATTCACCTTTAGGGAGCCAGTTCAGGTACGCTACACCCAACAGTACTCTTTGCATAATATAGCAATAACCTATAAGTTCAATAAATATAGGAGGTCTCATCTTCTTATCTATCAGCAGCGGCGATAAAAACGTAGAACTTGATTAGGGAACGAACTGTAGTTCACAGATAAGACCATGCCTGTTGCCCACGAGGAAAGCCATCTACTAAACTTCATTAAAGATTGTCCATAAAATCCCACAATGCCAAAAGAAGCTCCAGATTAAACTGCAGCATCTCATCCTTCAGATATTGCTATCGACAGATGATTAATCTCTCCAGAGTCCACCATTAAGACTTTACAACAAACCAACATTAAGTTAGGATATTCATGACCCCACTTTTTGCTCAGTTCATGTACATGCTGAACATGACAAAAAAACCAGACAAAAAAACAAACCTGTGGTGTATGAATGCATGGATG
>NW_015178224.1:0-926 GCF_001447785.1 Gekko japonicus
CAAACAGGTAAGGACAGGCACATGGACAGATGACACAGGAGAGATGCATGGGTGGGGTGGGGTCAACAACAATGCCCCCCCCCCGAAGACCCAGGTGCTGGCAGCTGCCCCACCTCAAAGTATGCTGACACCCAGCCCTGGCAGGGACAGCCATTATATCCCCCAATCAATGCTCCCTCTAAGCTGTGGAGTCTTGTGAGCAAAAATTCTACTTTGTGAGCTACTTTGTGAGCCACTGGCATTAAAGTTGTGAGCAATCGATTTGGTTGCTGCATAAATTATTTGCTCTGGAGCTGTCCTTCCTGAGCTAAGACAAAAATGTGTGAGCTGGAGGCTAAAAAACTGTGAGCTAGCTCACACTGACTCAGCTGAGAGGGAACCCTGCCCCCGATGCTTAGGGATGCTTCTCTCAGCCCCTCGGTATCCATCTTAGTGTTTTTGGAGGTATAAAGCTGCCATTTACACTTATACGGCAAGTGCGCACCATAGCAAACCTCAGACTAAGCATGTTCAAGTATGAAGGGCAGGTAATGTTCTGCTGGACTTAGTGCCACAGGTTCACAGCGAACAGGCTCAGTGGAAGAGCTGCTGCTTGGCATACAGAAGGTCCCAGGTTCAATCCCCAGCATCTCCAGTTAAAAGGACCAGGCAATAGATGATGTGAAAGACCCTCTGCCTGAGACCCTGGAGAGCCGCTGCCCGTCTGAGTAGACAAGACTGACTTTGATGGACCGAGGGCCTGATTCAGTATAAGGCAGTTTCAGGTGTGATTTCCTAAAAATAACAGTTAAGCGCCATTATACCTCTGGTGCCACAGACAACAGTAAATGGACCCTAAGGCATTTCACACACTCCTCGGTGACAAGCCTATGTTTGTGACCACCTGTACAGGTGACACTCAATGCTCCCTCCAAGCTATGGAGTCT
>NW_015178225.1:0-889 GCF_001447785.1 Gekko japonicus
TTTTCAGGAAGTATATTTATCAAAAATATCTCCGGATCTAACGGAATTTGCAAATTTGTTATTTGTACCAATATCATCTGAACCTCTTTCCAGTATTGTTTTACTTCATTACAGGTCCACCAGGCATGGTAAAATGAGCCCACCTGCAGCTTGCATTTCCAGCAGTTATTATTCAGTCCAGGATAAAAACGTGCCAATCTCTCTGGAGCCATATGCCAGCGATGAACCATTTTAAAAACATTCTCTTTTAGTGGCACGGCTTTCAGCCATCTGATGGCTGATGGATGTAAGATGGCAACTCTGTGGTTTGTAGCCAATTTTACCATAGAGTTTTGACCCTAAACTAGAGTGTCACCATGCAATATCAGCGGCATGATGGTGTTACTTTTGGGTGATGTCGTCATGTCACTTTTTGGGCCAGTTAGGGATGGGATTTTCCCCTTCTGGCTCAGAAAAAGAGCAGACACAGTGAAGGGTAGTTCTGCTTGATAGTGTGGCAGGGTGGTTTAGCTCTGTGTCTGGAAAAGAACAGAGTACCTGATTGTTAGGTCTATCTGGTAATGAGCAAATCTTATACCATTTAGGGCAGGCTGGTGTATAGGGAGGGGCACAAACTGGAAAAATTGAGATTTGTGGAGGTTCGTGCTTTGGGGGATTTCATGAACCCCAAACCATGAATCTCCACAAACTTCTCTGTTGCATGAATCGGTTCATTCTTTGGAAGTTCGTGGGGTCCCCCACCTGAAAGTTAGCTCCAAAGGCATTTAAATCCCCTCAGAGCCCACCATGGCTGAGCTGAGAGCCCACTTGTGGGTCGACCCAACTTGACTGAGCTTTGAGTGAGCTCTGAATGGTTTTACAGGCCTTTGGAGCCCACTTCCAGGTGGGG
>NW_015178226.1:0-890 GCF_001447785.1 Gekko japonicus
TATTTATCTTGTTTTAATTCTGCTGTGTTGTTATCTTTTACTGCCTGTGTGAGTTGTGTTGAGACTAAGAAGTGAGACACAGATGTTTAGAATAAATAAATAAATGTGCATTAACACGAAGTCACCATGTAGTATAGCCTGACTTTGTACCCATTGGTATAAGGCGAACTGTCAGTCAGGGTTAGGGATGCCAGTCCACAGTTGGGGGTAGGGGATTCCCCGATTTTTGTGGCTCCCCTCAGACGTCAGCCAGCTGTCTGGTGCGGGGAAGCCCCACCCTACCAGTCATCCACAGCCCCAATTGAAAAGAGCAGGAGCCGTGCGTGCCTGCCCCACAAGCCGCAAATTCAGGCAGGGGCTGTGTGCCTGCCCTGCAAGCAGCGAATTCATGACTTGCAGGGCAAGGGCAAGTAGCACCCACTCTTTTCAAGCGGAGGCCACCTGCTCCTGCCCTGAAAGTGATGAATTTGTCACTTGCAGGGCAGGTGCACGTAGCACTCATTCCCCCCCAAAAAAAAACATTTAAAGGGAAGGATTTAAATGGTTGGGGGAAGTGGGGGGGCGTGCATGCATGGCATTCTGTCCCTGACACAGTGACATCACTCTGCATGATGTCATTGTGTCAGGGACGGGCACGCCCCCTCCCAGCACACACCCCAAATCCCCCTGCCTAGGAGACGATTGAACCTGGCAACCCTAGTCAGGGCTGGCAACCTCCTGGTGGGAGCTGGACATCTCCTGGAATGACAACTAATCTCCAAACTACATACCGGTAAATCGCTTATTTATGTATTATTTGTTTGAAATGTTTATTCCATTTCTCCTGGAGAAAATAGCTACTCTGGAAGGCGGACTGCATTAAAGGCCCAATCTGCACCTAGCATTTGCTC
>NW_015178227.1:0-889 GCF_001447785.1 Gekko japonicus
AGGACATTTGGGGTCCAGATCTAGCCAGATAGAGCCGGAGCCAAAAATTCACTCAGAGAGCAAGCGTGTCAACACTCCAGAATGCAGAGGGTTAAGGCAGCTTGGGGGTTGTCGGTGAGCTGACAGCTGCTTATGGTTGTTGGAAGGTTTGTAACCCGAAAAATCCATCCATTTTGTTGTTGTTGTTGTTTATTCTAGACAAGGCCAGTAAAAAGACTAAAAAGATTGGCATGAATAGTTTCTGTGTGCAAGGAAGACAGGCTCCTGCGTACAGCCTACGGAACTCCCTGCCTCCACTGTGGACAAGGGAAAAGTACCCAAATGTATACCTTGGTAAGCTCCCAGAGAACCCCAAGTGGCTGCTGGCCGTGTCAATAAGTGTTGGGGAGGGAACCAATGAAGAGCCCCTGCCGTAGCACATGTGTTCAGCCAAACGGGCACATGATGCCAGAGGAATGATTGCTAAGAAAGGAGGGGTTTCCAGTTGGGGGCCGAAAGAACAAGCAGGCTTAGCTTGACATGCTTTGAGCAAATGGATATTAGCAGCAAGGTCTCCAGGTCAGTAGCAACATCTGGCCCAAAAGCTCTCTCCACAGAGATCACCTCTCAAGGGCCCACCCTGCTTAGGCCCTGGGAAAGGGGCAAGCAGCTCACCCTGGAGAACAGGAGGGAGAGAAGGGGGGGGAGCACAGACCATCCCCAAGAAAGCACCGGTGGGTTCTTTAGATAGCCCTTCCCATGAACAGCATGAGGAACCCATCAAGGAGATGGTGTGGCACAGTGGCTGTGACCTGAGCCCTGAACAGGACATTTGGGGCCCAACCTGGCCAGAGCCACATACTCACTCAGAGGCCTGAAGCCAGCCTGAGGTTGTCCCGCTGTGCTCCGC
>NW_015178228.1:0-871 GCF_001447785.1 Gekko japonicus
TATGGCCTCAAGAGTGTATCTGTAAAACTTTAGATTGTGCTTAAAATCATATAAAAATGAACTTTAAAAATTAGTAAGTGAAAAAAGTTAGATTCACAATGTCAAAAATTTGCCAATTTTTTGAGGTAGTTCAACTACAGGGGATAGCGGGTTGCATTCTTTCCCATGTAGAAAATTAGCATGTTAGAGAGAAAAAGACAGGTGAGAGACTGACATCTAGTTTTCTATTTGCATAGATTTTAAATATCTGGAGTATCATTCCATTATTATGTGACAACTGTGATATTGCAGTCCAAGACCAGTTTTACGATATATTCAGGTGGGTAGTCGTGTTGGTCTGAAGCAATAGAACAACATTTGAGTCCAGTGGCACCTTTAAGACCAACAAAGTTTAATTCTGGGTAGACGCTTTTGTGTACATGCATCTGTACCTGAAGAAGTGTGCATGCACACAAAAGCTTATACCCAGAATTAAACTTTGTTGGTCATAAAGGTGCCACTGGACTCAAAATTTTATGAAATGTTTGTGCGGTCCAGTTGATGGATTGAATGTCCGCACAGCACCTTGGGCACCATTTACTTATTGACTGACTTTCTCCCAAATGGGGATGCAAAGCAGCTTACATTGTTCTCCTCTCCTCCAATTTATCCTTTGAGGTAGGTTGGATTGAGAATATATGACTGGCCCCAGGTCAACCAGCAAGCTTCCATAGTGGATTTGAGCCTGGGTCTCCCAGGTTCTACTCTGTCCCCTACACCATATGGCTCTAAGAAAGTCTTCTGAGCAAGCCCCTTTGAAATGAAAGGAGGCTGTGCAAGAGCACTGTAGTTATTGTCAATTGCTGATCATTGCAGTTAATAAAGTGGCAGT
>NW_015178229.1:0-872 GCF_001447785.1 Gekko japonicus
GGAGTAACATTGTGGCCCACATAGAGGAACTGTGCAGTTTGCATTGCCACAAACTCAAAGATCCAGGTGAGCTCTAGGGGTGTGCAAAAAAAATGGTATTTTTTCAGTTCGGGTCTATTGGACCCAGAAAAATCCAGTAGTTCCGAAAATCCCGGACCCCAATAGCAATATGGTATTCAGATCTGGAATTTTTCAGAAATCCCAAAAAAATTTCAGGTTCAATAGACCTGAGAAGAGAAATGCTGATTTTAAAAAGTGAGCCCAACCCTAGGGCTGGCTTGGCTTCTCCTGCAGTGCAATTTAAACCTGCAGCCCCAGGATCTGCGTGTAGTGAGGCGCTCTCATCTCCCACTGCCCTGATTGATCCTGGACTGGCTCCTCTTGCAGCTCAGTTTAAACCAAGATGCAAGAGGAGCCAGCCCCAGCTGAAGCAGTCTGCTCTTAGCTCCCACCACCCCAGCTGATCCTCGATACAGCTGGAAATCCCTGAATAAAAGCCCCCCAAAAAATCAGCTTTTATTCAGGCTCAGCTATACTGGTAGTCAATTGGGTTGTCTGTATTTGGCTTAAATAATACCCTAAAAAATACTGGTAAGGTATTTTTTGGGTATTTTTTCAGCTCAGTTTATGCCAAATGCACACCCCTAGTGAGCTCCCATCATGCAAAGGGGAGTACAGCTACCATAGAGGCAGAGTTCTAAAGGAACCCCCTGGACTGGATGAGTGAGCATTGTCTTAATGAAAAAGTTTCCCCCAAAGGCAGACATTGTGAACATTACTAGCTGAATGCATAGCCAACAGGAAAATGAGAAGTTGGCTGAGACCAACGTATGGTGGGAAAGCACCTCATTGATAGCATTATTTTCATATTA
>NW_015178230.1:0-888 GCF_001447785.1 Gekko japonicus
CAGTTTGAGTGTGGATTATATGCCGATGGTTAACCATGGTCTGGTGTTGTGTATGTGTGCATTGCTTGAAGGCAAGGAACTTGGAAGCATATGGAATACCTGTGCACTTTAGATGAACATAAGTCCCAGTCACTAGGGCTGGAAAATGCGGGGGGGGGGGAAGCGTGGCTGTTTGCCCCGGAGCAAAGTAACATGCGGCAGGCCAGTCACATGTCCTGTGGAGGTCCTGTGGGTATGCCATTAGGTGCCGATCACACGGCTATCCTGCAGCACGGCAAAGAAGTGGCGCGGCGCGGCGCGATCACACTGGCAATCGCTAGGCACCACTTCAGTGGCAAACGGGAATTTCCCCCCCTCACCACAGTGTGCGCATGTGCCGGTTGGCGTTTGTGCGCATCCTGTGGAGACTTAAAAAACAACAACATCCGGTTTGCGACGGGACATTGTCGGGCGCCGGATGCCATGGGATTCCAGTGGAAACATGATCAGACGCCCGCCCTTGCCCTGCATTTCCCAGAAACTAGCCCCTCATATGTGCTAATTTTTTTACTCCGTATATTCGGCGAGAAGCCACACGTTAGCCATGGGTGCACTATAGTTCCCAGATGTTGTGGTGTGATCACACCTGGAAAATCCACCTATCATCCGTATCTTTAGCGCGGCAAACGCTCCGTGTGAATGGAGCCATAGAATGTTTTTTGGTTCTGCTCCTGTTGGGATTCTCCTTCATGCTCAAGGGCTTGTTCTATTACCATGTGGGATCACCCGGTCTGGACACAAGAATTTTGTGTTTCAAGAGTTGGCAACCTTACAGAATCAAAATGGCTGTCACAGAGAGCTTTGTGAACATGCCTCTTCCCTCTAGGGTTGCCAACTTCCAGGTGGTGG
>NW_015178231.1:0-895 GCF_001447785.1 Gekko japonicus
TTATCTTGGGTTATGCTTTTTGATATGGACTTTTAAATCCACAAATAGCTGTGTAATCCTTGGATCACCAGGCATTCTAGGTTGCTGGTCAGTTGAGTTCATGGCCATGGAGTACCATCAAGTCAAAGCTGATTTATAGCAACCCCGCAGGGTTTTCAAGGCATGAGATGAACAGAGATGGTTTAGGATTCCCCACTCCTCCACATGCAGCTGCTGGTGTGACCTTGGGTCAGTCATAAGTTCTTTCCGAGCTGTTCTCTCAAGGGTAGCTATCGAAAGAGCTCTCTCAGCCCCACCTACTTCACAGACAATGCTCCTTCTAAGGTGTGGGATCTTGTAAGCAAAAATTCTACTTTGTGAGCTACTGGCATTAAAGTTGTGAATGAGCGATTTGGCTACTGCATAAAATAGTTTGCTCTGGAGCCATCCTTCCTAAGCTAAGGCAAAAATGTGTGAGCCGGAGGCAAAGAAACTGTGAGCTAGCTCACACTAATTCAGCTTAGAGGGAACATTGCTCAAAGGTGTCTGTTGTGGGGAGGGGAAGGGAAAGGAGATTGTAAACTGCTCTGAGACTCCTTTGGGTAGTGAAGGGTGGGGTATAAATCCAATCTCCTCCTCCTCCTCCTCTTCATCTTCTATTGCCTTCCTCTGCACAGCTACCCTGGACTTCCTTGTGGTCTCCCATCCAACTACTAACCGGGGCTCACCCTGCTTAGCTTCTGAGATCTGATTAAATCGGGCTAGCCTGGCCCATCCAGGCCACAGTTCCTAGGTCACAGTCTTCTTTAATATCCTTTTCTTTTTTTATCTTCTTTCCATTCTGCCCCTGTGAGACCAGCTAGAGAACAAGTGTACCATTTGAAACATTCTGAAAAGCCCTACCCTTGAATCTCTC
>NW_015178232.1:0-880 GCF_001447785.1 Gekko japonicus
ATCTGTTGACTCTCCTGGATCTCTTGAAGCTTTCAATAGAAGAGCTGAAGAAGAAGAGTTGCTTTTGATACCATACTTTTCTCTACCCCAATGAGGGTCTCACATGGACTTACAATTGCCTTTCCATTCCTCTCCACACAACAGGTGAGGTAGGTGGGGATGAGAGAGTTCTGAGAGAACTGTGACTGGCCCAAGGTCACCCAGCTGGCTTCATGAGGAGGAGTGGGGAATCAAACCCAGTTCTCTAGATTGGAGTCCACTGCTTTTAACCACTACACCACACTGGCTCTCAATACCATTTACCATGTTATTATTCTGAATTGGTTGGCTGACATGGTTGTCGAGGGTACCACATTCTCACCTTTGGGGTGTGCTTCCCCTTGAGGCTCACCTGACACTTACTTTACTTTCTTTTAGGCGCCAAACTGAAACACATCTTTTAATTTAGGCTTCTATTTAAGGGTTTTGTCTCATCAGCTTTTTAATGGTCTGCTGTTTTATGAATGGTTTTATGAATGCTGCTTCTGTCCTATAGCTTGAGTGTTAATATTGTGGTTTTTAATAGCCCTGACTAGGACTCTAAAGAGGCAACATAAAAATATCCTAAATAAATAAACAAGGGGGGCGGAGCGTCGGCCCAATATGGCGGACGTATTCTGACTACGCTCTGATTGAACCCGCTAAATCCCCTGCAATCTAACGACTTCCACCCAACTAATAACCTCCAAACGATGGGAAAAAGTGGCGAAAGAAGAAAAAAAGAAGAAGAACTAAAATCTAAACAGATTAATTCCTTCTTCAACTCAAAAAACGATTCTAACAAAACGAGGCCCGTACCGGCCAGCGCAGACAAAATGGCGGAATTCAGGCACGAATGACG
>NW_015178233.1:0-890 GCF_001447785.1 Gekko japonicus
TTTGATTCCGAAACGAGTTGGTTCCTCGGTAGAGCTAGGGAAGGATTGCTGGGAATGCCAATATCTGTGCTGGATCAGGACAAATGTCCACTCCTCCACATGAAGCCAGCTGAGTGACCTCAGGTCAGTCATAATTCTCTCAGAGCTCTCTCAGCCTTACTTACCTCACAGGTGTGTGTTGTGGGGAGAGGAAGGGAAGGCAATCATAAGTCACCCTGAGACTCCTTTGGGTACAGAAAAGCTGGGTATAATACCCAATTCTCCTCCTCCTCCTCCTCCTCCTTCTCTGCCTGAGAACCACTGCCTGTCTGAGTAGACAACACTGACCATGATGGACCAATGGTCAGATTCAGTAGAAGGCAGCTTCCTGTGTTCATGCATGCAAAAGGCAAGGCACTGGTTGCCAGTGGAGCACCAGATCGGATTCAAGGTTTTGGTGCTTCCCTATAAAGCCCTTAACAGCCAGGGACCTACGTACCTCCAGGGCCGCCTCTCCCAATATATCCCCCGAAGGGCATTGAGATCAGCAGATAAGAATCTCCTGGTGATTCCCGGCCCCAAACATATCCGGCTGGCCTTGACCAGGGCCGGGCTTTCTCAGCCTTGGCCCTAGCCTGTGGAACTCTCTGCCGAACGACATCCATGCCCTGCCTGACCTATTAAAGTTCCGCGGGGCACGTAAGGCAGAGATGTTCCGCCCGGCCTTGGGTTGAGGCCAGCAATGGTTCTCTTACATCTCCCCTCCCCTCCCCCCTATGAAAATCTGAATGCTGGATATGCCATCATGTTTTTAAAGTGTTTAAATATTTATGCTGAATGTTTTAATATTGAATTTTTGTAGTTTTGTCGTTTTACTTGGTCTTAAAATTGTACTGAATTTATGTTGTTGT
>NW_015178234.1:0-858 GCF_001447785.1 Gekko japonicus
CCACTTCACTATTAGATATATAGATAATCTGTGTCTCAGATGAAGTGAACAAAGGGCTTATATCCAAAATATATTCATTCCTGATCCTAAAGTCTTCCAAAACATCACTGTCTTACCAATATGCTTGGCAGAAAGATTGCACTTCAGCACTGGACGATGAAACATGGTCTAATTTTTGGAATTCCACTAGCTTTTCAACCATGTCTATAGCGGTACGTTTTCAAAATCTGAAAATAATGTCCAGATGGTACGCAACGCCCCAGAAACTTTCTCATATATCGCCATCCATATCCCCAAAATGTTGGAAAGGTTGTCAGCAAATAGGAGATTATGCCCACTGCTGGTGGGAGTGTAGTAAAATTAAAATGTTTTGGCACGAAGTTCTCAAAATAATTGAGGACATAACTTCAATACAAGTCCCATTTACACCAGAAACACTGTTCTTAAATACCTGGCCACATGATTTACTGAGGAGACCACATAAGGCAACCATTGAAATAATGCTTGATGCTGCCAAGACCATGATTGCAACTCTTTGGAAAAACGCTAAAGCCCCAACAATTGAAGCTTGGTTCAAGAAATTATGGAACCATTACTTAATGGATTCTGTAACGAACAAACTAGATACTACTTCGCAGAACTATAAACATCAACAATTTGTTGGAAAGTGGTACCCAATATTAGAATACCTATCTCAACAACAATTTATCTCCTCTGAATGGTCCCAATTTTATAAGTTGATTTAACAAGCGAAGTATGGTTTTGTTTTTTTAATCTTTTATCATTATTTTTTATTTTTAATTATTTAATTATTTTATATATATATATATATATAATTTGCACTGTTATTATTACTGT
>NW_015178235.1:0-892 GCF_001447785.1 Gekko japonicus
CTACCTCATAAGTCAGATGCAGCCAGCCAACATCAAAGCACCTCAAGGTAGACCAGGGCCTCCAGGATCACCTGGTAAAGAAGGTCCCCCAGGACGGGTGGGTCTCCCAGGAGAACCCGGCAGGCCAGGACAGCCTGGTTTGGAAGGGCCATCAGGACCGCCAGGCCAGAAAGGTGAGTTTGCTTTGAAGCAGGGCAAGAAACAACTGACGCCAGATCTAGAACATTCTATCTCTGGGTTTTTCAGCATTCCAGGCTACGATGGGGGGTTCTCCACCTCCACATGGTGATCAGAGATCTCAGAGGATTTCAACTGATGTCTGGGTGACAGAGATCAGTTAACTGGGAGAAAATGGGCACTTTGGAAGGTGGACTCTTGAAGTCCCACCTCTCCTCAAGCATCAAAGCACCTCAGGGTAGACCAGGGGCTCCAGGATCACCAGGTAAAGAAGGTCCCCCAGGACGAGTGGGTCTTCCAGGAGAACCCGGCAGGCCAGGACAGCCTGGTTTGGAAGGGCCATCAGGACCGCCAGGCCAGAAAGGTGAGTGTGCTTTGAAGCAGGGCAAGCAACAACTGACGCCAGATCTAGAACATTCTATCTCTGGGTTTTTCAGCATTCCAGGCTACGATGGGGGGTTGTCCACCTCCACATGGTGATCAGAGATCTCAGAGGATTTCAACTGATGTCTGGGTGACAGAGATCAGTTAACTGGGAGGGCACTTTGGAAGGTGGACTCTTGGAAGTCCCACCTCTCCTCAAACCCTTCCCTCACCTGACTCCAACTCCAAAATCTCCAGTTATTTCCCAACCTGGAGCTGACGACCCTAGAGCCTATGAAGAATTTGTGCAATGTGGAATGGTGATATGATGAACCCCTGTATCTCCCCAACT
>NW_015178236.1:0-728 GCF_001447785.1 Gekko japonicus
TTGAGATCAGTCCTTTAAAGCTTGCAAAACCAGTGGCACTGGATTGTAATGGGCACTCTGTGATTGCACTGGTACTGCTGGGCACTCTGTACATTGTACTGGTTCTGTTGGGCGTGCAAAAATGCCCCCTTGCTTGGATTGTGATTGTGCTGCCATTACCCCATTGGCACTGGGTTCTGCTGGGCTTCTAACCCTGCCCACTTGCTTGGATTGTGATTCTGTGCTTGACATCAGTCCTGTTGAGCTAGCATTGCCACACTGGCACTGGGTTCCGCAGGGCACGCTGTGATTGCACTAGTATTTTGGGGCAAAATATGGAAAATTTACACACACCCCGTGCTTGGATTGTGATTTGAGCTGACATTGCCACTGGGTTCTGCTGGGCACTAGTACATTGCACTGGTGTACTGCTTGGCTTCCAGCTCCACCCCCTTTGCTTGGATTTTGATTCTGTGCTTGACATCAGGCCTGTTGAACTAGCGGTGCCACATTGGCACTGGGTTCTTCTGGGCACTCTGTCATTGCACTGGTACTGCTGGGCACTCTGTACATTGTACTGGTTTTGCTGGGCTTGCAAAAATGCCCTCCCTTGCTTGGATTGTGATTGAGTTGGCATTGCTACATTGGCACTGGGTTCTACTGGACACTAGTACATTGCACTGGTTCTGCTGGTCTTCCAACCCCCTCCCACATGTGGATTTTGATTCTGTGCTAGACATCAGTCCTGT
>NW_015178237.1:0-862 GCF_001447785.1 Gekko japonicus
CACCTCATGATATTAGTACTGACCAACATCCGAAGAATTGTGACACTAGTTCAGTGAGCCCATGAGCGGTTGAGAGACTAGTTTTACTCAACAGCAGCCCCAGACTACATGTGAAACTGTTTTGAAACTATGAAGAACTTTTGAAAGAAAAAAGTAAAAAATGATAGAGATCTGGTGCCATTCAGCCTATGCATCTTTGAATCCTGGGTTAAGGGGAATCAGCTAAAATAAGGTAGGCATCCAGCCACAGTTCAACATAGACCCAGCCATAGTTAAGCACTGTTACATCTGTTTTGGTTTCAATAGGAAACTAGTATTGTTACTGCACTCTTAAACCCAATGGAAATCAAGACTGGAGTAACTTGTGTAGGATTGCAATGTTAAGCATGTGGCTTAAATTTAGCTTATGGTCCACCCGTACCCCAAGATCTTGTTCACCCACACTGCTACCCAGAAATATATGTCCCATTTAGTATCCGTGCTTCTCATTTTTGTTACCTGGATGAAGAACTCTGCACTTATGCTTATTGAATTATAGCTTGTTCACTCCCACCCACTTTTCCAGTGTGTTCAGATCTCATTGAGCTCTATCTCTGTCATCTGGGGGTGTTCGCGCATCCTCCCAATTTCGTGTCATCTGCAAATTTAATGAGTAGTCCCTCCATGCTATCAATTGAGATCATTTATAAACATATTGAAAAGTACTAGGCCCAGAACTGAGCCCTGAGGCATCCCACTGAACACCCCCCTCCAATCAGATTAAATACCATTGACAACCACTAGTCCAGTCCACAGTCATTCAGTTTACCCTTCGGAACACCATAGGGAAACCAGTAGAAAGCTTTAATGAAATCCAGGGAAA
>NW_015178238.1:0-886 GCF_001447785.1 Gekko japonicus
CTGTTTTTCAGAGTCTTTGTAGATGTCAATCAACTCCTTGTAGCCATTTTGTGTTATGTGAAGTTATGTACCGTGTTGTCCAAGTTACAGACATGACAGTATAAATAATAGAGTGTGTGAAACTTAACCCGGGAAGTGGGGGAAGTGAAATCTTGTCTTAATTAAACGTGGCCTAGAAAAGATCAGAAAAGTTTGGGAACTTCTGAGGATTTTCGCTCTCCCAGCTCCTGGGGCCAGGGCAGTTCAAACGATTCCATGATCCGAATAGCCGGTGGAAGATTGATCTAAAAGAAGGGTATTCCGTATGTTCACTCCACACGTGGGATTTCCACGGACGGTGCCAAAGATCAAGAGGAAGGGAAATAGCCGCACTTCTTTTTAAAAGTCGGTTCTCAAGGTATTACTCATAAAAAAAACCCTTCAAGATTAATAATATGATCAAGGCTCTGGCAAGAAGCCCTGGCAGAGCGGGGGGGAAATAATATTTGGAACCAGCCTGCTCACTCTGAGCGGTGGTGGGAGAATTCTTTTTTTAAAAAAACTTGTTGCCATTGTGCGCACTGTGAGGACGTTTCCAGGGGGAAGTCAGGAAGTGGCAATTGGGTCGTTCTAGAAATCTAGATTTCTAGTAGAACAAAGTTAGGGTCTAGTGGCACCTTGAAGACCAACAACGTTTTGTTCAAGGCACCTTGAATAAAACTTTGCTGGTCTTCAAGGTGCCACTGGACTCTTAACTTTGTTCTGTTGCTTCTGATCAACATGGCTGCCCACCTTGATCTAGATTTCTAGTAGTTCTAGTAATTGCCAGAAACTCTATGGTAAAACCATAGTTCCTGGGAATTCCTAGGATGACCCTATTGGAAATACGTGTGTGTTGCAAGGTCTA
>NW_015178239.1:0-873 GCF_001447785.1 Gekko japonicus
GAACCATGAAGCAAAATTCGTCACGAATTCTGCCCTGTTTGTGATTTTCACAACAAAGTTCATGGCAGGTCTACCATAATAAACTTCCATGAACTTTGAAAGCAGTTTGTGGCAGTTTGTAGTGGTTCAAGGACAGAGCAGAAAGCAAGGGTTTAAAGGGACTCCAAGTCCCTTTAAACCCCTGCTTTCAGTTCCCAGCGAAAACTGCAAAAACAGCTGAGTGGTAGGGGTAGCCTGCTTCCTGCTGTTCAGATGTTTTGGGCTGTCTTAAAGCTTAAAGGGATTGCACAAAACAGCCCAAAAACAGCTGAGTGGCAGGGAGCAGACTGTTCCCTGCTGCGCAGCTGTTTTTTCAGGCTCTCTGCAAACTCGGTTTAAAGGGACTGCAGTCCCTTTCAATGAGGTTTGTGGAGCCACAAATGATTCGGTTCACAAACAAAACTCCCATAAACCACGAACCGACACAAACCACATTTTCCCAGTTCATACCCATCCCTAGTCAGCAATGCTCCCTCTAAGCTGTGGAGTCTTGTGAGCAAAAAAAATCTACTTCTTGAGCTACTGGCATTCAAGTTGTGAGCGAGCGATTTGGTGGCTGCATAAATCAGTTCGCTGTGGAGCCCCATCCCTTCCTGAGCTGAGACAAAAATGTGTGAGCCGGAGGCTAAAAAACTGTGTGCTAGCTCACACTAACTCAGCTTAGAGGGAACACTGCTAGTCAGCTGGGTGCTTTTGGTTGGGTCAGCCTGCCAGAGCTGCAGTCGGGGTTCCTGTTAGGATGCTATCAGGGATTCTTATTCCCAACAGGGGCAACAGTTTGCTGAGGACTGGGCCAAGGGGCTCTCCCCCTTGCATGGGGCTGAACATCCTTGC
>NW_015178240.1:0-882 GCF_001447785.1 Gekko japonicus
ACCTTGAATAAAATTTTGTTGGACTCGAACTTTGTTCCGCTTCATTGTTCCATTAGGGTCTCCTTGTACAACATCTACAGTGTGGCAGTTCTTCATGCTGAAAATGAGCTGGGCATTCTTCAGATTGCTGACATTCTTGGGGTTCCTCTGAGGAACAGAGGCTGGTAGGATCCAGAGAGGATAACTGGGGGTAGATCTCCATCTGGCCCGGACCCTGCAATCTGCTGCTGTGAATCTACCCATCATCCTCTGCTTTCTGTGACTGGGCTGGGCTTTGGGCCACGTAGCACTCTTCCTGTTTCCCAGGGAGCGGAATAGAACAGGCATTTAAGCATTTCCAACGTAGTGATTCTGGACTCCACTGGTGTGTAAAATGGTAGTCCTAGCGTTGCCAGCCTCCAGGTGGGGCCTGGAGACCTCTCAGTATTACAGTTGCTCCCCGGACTAAAGTAATCAGTTCCCCTGGAGAAAACGGCTGCTTTGGAGAGTGGATTCTGTGGCACTTATTAGGTGTCTCTCTAATAGGCCCTGACCTGAATGACCGAGGGTAGCCCAGTCTTGTCAAATCTCGGAAACGAAACCGGGTTGGCCCTGCTTAGTACTTGGATGGGAGACCACCAAGGAATATCGACCTTGTGACCCGGACACAAGCAGTGGCCAACCACCCCTCAGCGTCTCTTGCCCTGAAAACCCCATGAGAGGGGCTGCCACAAGTCGGCTGCTTCCCCAAAGCCCACCCATCCCCCAGTCTCCAGTGCCAGCTTATTCCCAACCCAGAGCTGGGAACTGTAGGTGGGAAGGGGACGCTGCAACTCTTTGAACTTCGAACAAGGTCTTCTGAAAAGCTTGTTGATAGATAGAACCAGGGGTCATTTCCTGCAG
>NW_015178241.1:0-935 GCF_001447785.1 Gekko japonicus
AGACTATGAATGAGACTGGCACCGTTTGCAGTGCCCCTCTCTTCTTTTTGCCTGTCCACATGTGTCCAGCAAGAGTCTCCTCTAACACGCACTGCCAACACACCTACCAAGAAACTCGGTGCTCCTGGGCTGCACAGTGTGACAGAAGGCATGATGGCTGAAGAAGCCAGAGACGTCTGCAGACAGGAAACGGATGCCTGGCAAAGGTAACATGGATGTGACGGTAGAAGAAGCAAAAGAAAAAAGGAGGCTGCAGCAAGAAGCCCTGGAGTCAACTTCTGATCTACAGAAACGGCAATGAAGACTCTGGAAAGAAGAGAAGAAGAGGAGATTGGATTTATACCCCGCCCTTCACTCGGAGTCTCAGAGCGGCTTACAACCTCCCCTTTCCCTTCCCCTCCCCACAACAGACACCCTGTGAGGTAGGTGGGGCTGAGAGAGCTCTTTCGAGGACTGCTCGAGAGAACAGCTCTGACAGAACTATGGCTTGCCCAAGGTCATCTAGCAGCTGCATGTGGAGGAGTGGGGAATCAAACCCGGTTCTCCCAGATTAGAGTCCGCGCACTTAACCACCACACACCAAACTGTAAGAGGCCATTATTCCACAGCAACAGCAGCTGCTGGCGGGCCACACCCTCCAAGGAGATCCCTTGCCCCTCAAGCCACACCCACTGGCAGCACAACCTGCACAGCAACTGTGCAGCGGCCCAACTTGTAGTCTCCAAAACCAGGGAGAAAACCGAGCCTCTCCAACAGAAGAGAGAGCTTGCACACGATGAGTCATGGCAGGGTTGCCCCAGGGCCAAGTACGCCCCAGATATGTCCCCAGCTTTTGTACAACACTGGTTCACTATATAAATGTCTGTTTACAGAAGGACTCAAAGATCTCCATTTCCATTTGTGTAGGATGAAGGGAGCTTCGACTCCCCAAAGCT
>NW_015178242.1:0-859 GCF_001447785.1 Gekko japonicus
AGTGAATCAGACTCCCAGTTCATCAAGGTCAGTGCACTTACTCAGGCTGGCGGCAGCTAGCTCTCCGGGGTCTCACACAGAGGTCCTTCACATCAACTACCACCTGCTCCTTCTAACTGGAGACGACAGGAATTGAACCTGGCACACCTTCTGCTTGACAAGCAGATGCTCTTCCACTGAGCCACACAGCCCCGGTAGAAAGATCTATGAAAATATCCCACCCAAAAGGCAGTCGTTTGATATACAGGGTGGTCTTAGCCACAGGGGCAACCAGGGTAGCTACTCTGGGGGTCTGCACCAGCTGCCCACCCCCCCACTTGCCTGGTTGCTGTGGTACTGCAGCAAGCAGCAGCCGCTATCTGACTGCCCTGTAGCCTGATTGCCACAGCTGCTGAATTCAACGCTCAGGGTGGTCCGGGATGCAAAAGCAACCCTGGAAAGGGGCCCACCCGCCAGCCTGCCCACACCATGTTGAAGCCTGGCCCACCAGCACACAGCTGTGGCATCCATGCCGACTCCCCTTGGGGCAACTCCAGAGGTTGTCTCTCGCTTTGGGGCAGGGACAGCAGTTGTCATGCCTGCCCCCGACGTGGCCTCAGAAGCAGGGCTTGACAGCCAGGGACAGGAGGACTTGGCTCCTTTAACAGAAGAAACTGTAAGTCCTGAGGATACCACTCAGCAAGAGCCACCTGAGGTCGATCAGGTACTGCCGAGCACAAGGGCATCACCACCAGACTCTCCTCCACCTGTCAACAGGCTCCGAGACTGAAGGCGTCAGGAGCTGAATGAGAGGCGAAAGGCTGCACACCTGCGTGGTCGACGCTCGCTTGGCCCTGAGTTTTGACAGCAGCCTGGACAT
>NW_015178243.1:0-871 GCF_001447785.1 Gekko japonicus
TAGTGTTGTGGTGGTAGCCTACTATAAAATGAAAAACGTATTTCCATGACTACAAACCACGGAGAATGTGTGTTTTGAAAATAATAAAACACGAAACCGTACTTGCTACAGCAGACCCACAGAAATTAACTCAATATATTATTGGAGACCAATCATGTCCAAAAATGTAGAACAACTGCACTGATTTCAAAAATCTGGGAATTCAAAAGGAGTATGGGGTTATCAGTTGGATCCCAAGGAGTACAGAAAACTTAGAAGTGGGTCCCACTGCTTAAGTTTAAGTACCACTGACACAGTACCTTTTAAATTTATCCCACCTTTCTTTCAAGGAACTCAGGCTGCCATCACTTCCCCATTTTATACTAACAATCCTGTGAAATAGGTTAGACATAGTGATAAACGGGACACAAGAACAACATCCTTCCTCTGCTCTGTCTCCAATAGCTTTCAGAGGTGTACTGCCTCTGACCATGGAGGTTCCATTTCCTTACTGGTATGACCCATGCACCCTCCACAAACACACTGAATGCAAAGCTATCTAAGCCCCGAACCACCTTCCATTTTGGAGGCACGGTATTCCTTGCATTAAAAAATGCTCTTATCACGACACTCCTCAACCAACTTGACAAGTTTGAAAGACAGGATGTCAACCTTTACGCGCGGCCTTAAGATCTCCCAGAATAACGGATGAGCTCCAGGAGAAAGGAATCAGTTTCCCTGGAGAAACAGACCCCTTTGGAGGGTGACCTCTATGGCCTTATACCCTGCTGAGGTCCCTCCCTGCTCAAACTCCACCACAAATCTATAGGAATTTGAAGTTAACAACCCCTACTCAAGGGTTAGACTATAAGGAAGGCCGAGCACAGAAGAA
>NW_015178244.1:0-831 GCF_001447785.1 Gekko japonicus
CCCAGATAGACCCAGATCCATCCTCCACTATATCCTATAGGGCCTACTGAGTATAATGGTCCCCATAGGCTACAATGGAGATGGAACCCCTATTACGCTTTTCTATATGATTTGTAAGCTGCCAAGTGTCACAGGGGAAAGTGGGAGATAAATATTTATTTGGACAGCTTGATAACATTTAAGCAACTTCCTGTTTGTTAGGTTAGGCAAAGTTCAGACAGTGATTGTTCCACCTCTGTTATTCTTGACCTGTAATGCTGGTTGTCATATTTCACTAAAAAAACCCAGTAGACTGTAAGAGGTTTGTGTGTGTTCCCCCCCCCCTCACCTAATGCTGGTATGTTTTCTAAGGCTCAGCGCAAGGTGACAGTCTGAGGCCAGGTCTACCAATATACTGGACTGGGATGGTTAACCTGTTCTCCAGAGGCCAGGTCTACCAATATAGTGGAAAGTGATGGGTTGACCTGTTCTCTGGAGGCCAGGTCTACTGATATAGTGGAAAGGGGCTGGTAGACCTGTTCTCTGGAGGCCAGGTCTACCAATATAGTGGAAAGGAGTGGGTAACTTGTTCTCTGGAGGCCAGATCTACCAATATAGTGGCAAGGGGTGGGTAGAGCCTATTTGGTGTAGTGGTTAAGAGTGGAGATTCTAATCTGGGAGAACCGGGTTTGATTCCCCACTCCTCTACATGCAGCTGCTGGTGTGACCTTGGGTCAGTCATAAGTTCTTTCAGAGCTGTTCTGTCAGGGGCAGTTGTGAGACAGCTCTCTCAGCCCCATCTATCTCACGGCATGTCTGTTGTGGGAAGGGAAAGGTATTGTAAGCCACTCT
>NW_015178245.1:0-865 GCF_001447785.1 Gekko japonicus
AATCTGAGACCATTGGTCATCCGAAAGCACCACATGTTGTTGAGAGCACTGCTGCCTAGATGGGCCAGGCTATCACAATCTCAGCAGATCTCAGAAGCTAAGCTGGGTCGGCCTTGGTTAGTACTTGGATGGGAGACCACCAAGGAAGTCTAGGATCGCTATGTGGAGGCAGGCAGCGGCCAACCACCTCTGTTTCTTACCTTGGAAAACCCTATGGGGTCACCATAAGTCGGCTGCCACTTGACAGCACTTTCCACTATCTTCGTTTCAAGGTAGGCTCCGGAGTGCTGTTGGGTTTGTTTTTCTCCCATCCAATGGTGGGACAATTCTGCCTCATCACTGCTTGGGGGTGCAAAGTGGTATCCAGAGGCACTGGTAGCACTGCTGGGGGTCTGTCTCCCCCTCGCCACTACCTGGGTGAGAGGTGAGTTCCAGAGGTACTGGCAGCTCATTTTCTCCCAGCTGGCAACAGGGTGTGTCACCTCCCACCCTGGCTTGGGACAGCATAGTGCCTTGAGATCGGTGGACTCTTGGGGACAAAATGGAAAGCAGCACAGGGGACTGCCGCTTGAGAGGGCGTTGTATGAAATGCCATCCCCTCTTACAAGAAGTCTTCCACAAAACGGAGGGTACACTCGTACAAGAGATATGTGTGTGTGCTGGGTTTCTGCCAATTCCCCCTTCCTTCTGCACACCCCACAACACAACATCCGTCACTGTTCCTGCAGAAGAAAGGTTATTTTTCTTAGGATGAGGGTTGGTTTAATGTTTAATGGTCAAGTAGGCATAAATGAAAGAGGAGCTGTGGGCTAGTTATCCTGTTTCCTTACCCATGGTCAGTACTGAGCATAGGAGGCAAAGGATG
>NW_015178246.1:0-875 GCF_001447785.1 Gekko japonicus
GCAGGGTATAAATTAGATAAATAAATAAAACTAATGTGTTAGCCAAAGATAGAAAAAAATGAGTGGTACTGAGGAACTGCAATAATAACTGTATGTTAGGAAGACTCCAATATGCAGAAGGAGGGACCATGGCTCAGTGGTAGAGCATCTGCTTGGCATGCAGAAGGTCCCAGGTTCCATCCCTGCATCCCCAGTTAAAAGGATAATGATGATGATGATCTTCATTTATAGCCAGCCTTTCTCACTGAGACTCAAGACATCTTACAAAAGATTCAAAGCAATTTAAAGCAGGAAAACAATGCAAACAAAAAACTAAAGCCACAAAAAACATGGCATACCATAATGAAGAAAGAAGATTACAAAAGTAATAGATGAGAGACCACAATCTGAGACCCTGGAGAGCCACTGCCAGTCAGAATAGACAGTATTGAGCTTGGTGGCTCAGTGGTTTGATTCAATATAAGGCATCTTCAGGTGTCCTTGCAGCCTGATTTTACGCATGTTATACCCAGAAGCCTGAGGATGTCCAATGGTCTTTACTTATGAGTAAGTATGACTAGGATTTCACTTCTTGTTCACTCCTCATGAATTTGTAATTACCACAGTGCTAAAGAGAATTTGGTATTGAACACTTTTGTAAAGTACTAAATGCTGGGCATTTTATACCTACCCAACTGAGTAGAGCTTCAAAAGTTTTTGTAACAGGCAGGTAGGGGTTTAGTTTTTGTAAAATTGGGTTACAGTAAACTGGATTACAATAAACAAAAATAATTTACTGCTGTCATGTATTGAAGAACCAGTAGAGCTCATAAAGCATAAAACTTTTTAAATTTTATTGTAAAAACTCTGCAAATAATAGATGGTTATGTGATGTG
>NW_015178247.1:0-874 GCF_001447785.1 Gekko japonicus
AGGACAGCTTCTAAATCTGCCAAACTCTAATTACAGGGCTGCTGAATTGGGAAAGTTCTTCCTTCCTTCATTCATTCTAAAGATTCACCAAGCTTGGTGAAAGTCAATGCGGTGTAGTGGTTAGAGTGCTGGATGTAGTTTGGACAACAACTTGCTTCAAATCCCCATGCACTGTGAAATTCAGTGGGCAAGACTCGGCCAGTCACTTCCTCTCAGCCCACACAGATTTGTTATGGGATGGAAAGGATGGGATGACCATGTATGCTGTCCTTTGGAGGCAGGGAGGGGCAGGGTAAAAAATTTCATAAGTATAGAGTTGAGTTGGCTTTCCTCCTCAAAGGAAATGGAAAGGGCAGATGCAAATGGCAGATGTGGACTGTAGCTCTCTTCATTGTAGCTGAAAACCTTAAATAATACCCTTCTAATCTGAAGAGTTTTAAGAGTTTATGTACACACAGCAAATGTAAGCCAGTTTGATTGCCATGCCTTCTGCCCCCTACGAGGGTTCCTGTGGCTCAGATTTGGGGGCTTGGGGTTTCTAGCAAAGAGGGGGGCATGAAAGTTAACCCTATTCTACTGTTAGTGTCAAATCTTCTGAATCAGGGCCAAGGTGGAAGTGATTCTGAAAGTGTTATGAGTGGATTTGAAATGGATGTATGGCATCAGCCAGGGGTAGGGGAAGGTTCAGGTCAAAGTGGTGGCATGGCATGGCGCTTTCACTGTGGACCTTTTCTCCTGTAACTTGGAATAGCTCTGATTCAGGTGGGTAGCTGTGTTGGTCTGAAGCAGTAGAACAAAGTTTGAATCCAGTACCACTGGACTCAAACTCTGAATAGCTCTGTTTATCTTGTTGTAAATATTAGATTCCATGTCA
>NW_015178248.1:0-865 GCF_001447785.1 Gekko japonicus
CATGGTAAAGAATTCCGTTCTATTTTTTTTAATTCCTTTCTATTTTGTGTGGCGTTTGTCTCCTGTTGCGTTCCCCTTGACTTCTTGGCTGTGCAGCTGTAGCTCCTAGCTTTGTAAACATTTTGTCTTATCCATCACCGGCATCAAAAGAGAGTGGGCTTTCAGTCCTTTCTGACACTTCTCAGGGGGTAAGCAAGACTGACTTTGTGTCTGATTTCACTAGGACCTCACCCCTGGCATCTGGTTCAGTGTTTTATGCCCTCCGTCTAGGATATATGAAGCGGAAAGGGATGAGGTCCCCTGAGCAGATGCAGAGTACATTTCTTTCACCATGAGTAATTCCAGAGCTCTCCCTCATCAGGGATCTGCAGGGAGGGCTCGTTTGATTGAATTTACGTGAGGCTCCAGCTGACCATCTGTCTGCATCAAATTATACTGCTTTGGATCTGCCGCCCGGCATGGCTGCATCAGATACCTTTCGCAGGAAATCTCATGAGACTTCGTGCTTTCGGCACCACCCTGTCACCTCACCATAGGAAGGCCTAAAGATGGCTGCCTTATCTGCTTTCCCTGGTAACTTCCGTCCTCTCCGTTTCAAAGTGGAAATCGTTTAAACTTAAAGGGATGTAATACGAGCTAAGAGCCTACAATAGTTAGCATTTGTAATGATCTCAGAAGAAATAAAAGCCTGTTGGGAAGGGGGAAATTGTGACTGGGACCATAGGCCAGTATGATCCGAGATCCTAAAAGGCCCAAAGCTGAGAATTGTCATGATGAGGAGTTAGAGTTGCCAACTCTGGCTTGTGAAATTCCCGGAGATTTGTGGGAGGGGTTGGGGAGGGGAGGAACCTCAGTGAGGTATAAT
>NW_015178249.1:0-865 GCF_001447785.1 Gekko japonicus
AAGTGTAAGTGGGTCTGAGTCCGGGCCATGCCTGTGCAATTATCAGTGTGGAATGCTGACTCCATACAGTTCATTTTCCACCGGGCTAATTGTTTTCTCCAAAGCCATCTCTTCCCATTACGGAACCATCGTCGTCGTTGTTTTAAGTCATGCATACTGACTATTAACATGCAAAGGAACATAAAAAAATTATTCCACTCATCCTTTATGGCAAGTCTGTAAGGGCAGTGGGGGGGGGGGGCTTTATGACTTCTCTGTTCCTGAGAAGCAGTAAAGGCTAGGTATTGATTTGTGTACTCCATTTTATACCCCACCTTCCTCCCCGATGAAGACATAAATGGAAGTGACGCATTACATCACTCACGTTGAGGGTGTGGCCACAATCGTCGGAGGTACAGAACATAGAGACATGGGGAAATCCCTAGTATTGCTATGGAGGCCATTTTCCAGTCATTTTTTCCCCTCCTGTTCCTCAATTTCTGTAAGGCAGGGGTTTTGCTGCCACATACTTGTTCACACAGTAGTGGTGTATACTATTCTCACTGAAAGGAAATTATCAGAAAAACTAGGAACTCACTCCATAAGCACTTGTGGTCAGATTTTAGTAGGATGAGGAACATTTTTCAATGTCAAAAATGCCATGTGTCAGGATCCTTAGTCAGTTCACACCACACAGGGCTTCATAAGAAGATAAGTGTTTATTAGTGGATCCAGTACTAAAGAGCACGTGTACAGCTTGTGTCAGGAATGGCTGGCTATACTAGGACCTCTGACTTGTAGTGAAATCAAACATTCCCCCTGGAAGCATAAGCCAATGGCTATAGTTCGTGCACGCAGCAAAGCAAGCGGGCAGAGCAGGGAAGCC
>NW_015178250.1:0-861 GCF_001447785.1 Gekko japonicus
GATGAAGCTCTTTAAATCTAAATTGGAACGCCTTTTGCAACTTTTCCAGTGAACCCACGGGGACTGTATATAGTTAGTAATCTGGCCGGTATTCTCTGTTCTGTTGTGTACCAGTAAATTATGATCTTATAATCACGCTGTTTCCTGATTCTTCAATGTGTGGAACCCACTACACAACACAGAGTGTCTGGTAGGGCCCATTGCTAGCAACACCCTGTCTGCGCGCATCCTCTGCACACTCGTGAGCAATGGCACTCTGCTCCCTGTGCTCCAGGCTGCATGTCCTGTCCAGTACTGCTGGGGAAATGGTGTGTAGGCACCTCTGAGCACAGGCAGTGGGAGGGCTCACAAGTAAGTGGGAGAAGGATGCATAGGCCGGTAGGGAGCATATAGGTAGGTGGGATGGAAGGGAGGCACTTCTTGCCCAGGGACTCCTAATACCTGGAACCAGCCCTGATTTCATATATGTGTGTTTTAAACTTGTGTGAATGTTCTGTTGTTCGCCACCATAGATAGATAGATTGGATGGAAAGGCAGCCTAAAAACAAACAAACAAATAAAATATCTCCCTCGAAGACCGAGGCATCAAGTTGGTACAAGCATTCAGGACACTTTTCTATTTTACAAGGACAATCCTCCCCAGCAGATCTGTTTTCAAACAGGCCAGGCCAGATGTCAGAGAAAACTCCACGCTAGATCTCCCTCGAAGACTGAAAGTTCGTGTTCACATAACCCTCCACTGCCTTTTCAAAGCAGAGCCGTATCGTCGTCCACGTCAAGACCTGCGGGATGAGCGAGGCCTCGCCAACATGGCGCTTTAAGTGTGAGCCGTCCCCCCCCCCCAGCTATTCTAAGCATTAC
>NW_015178251.1:0-875 GCF_001447785.1 Gekko japonicus
ACATCCCAAATTTTTATGATCAACTCTTCCCTAGTCGTAGGAGCTCATTTTTATCACAATCCCATGGCAATCGGTTCTTCTGTTGTCTGTTTCCTTCCTTTTTGTTGTCTTTTGTTGTCTGTTTCCTTCCTTTTTGTTGTCTTTTGTTTTTCCATCCCTTCACTGTCATTCTGTCATGAGCTGGGATGTTATCAGTCTCAGGGGCTCCTACGAAGCCTTTCATTGCAATCCGCAATAGTCTCTCGTTGTGAATGTCAGCTGAGCAGACATCTGTTAGGCTTGGAATGACTGGCAGAGAGAAGAACAGCTGGCAGATCTAACATCTTTATAGGATCTGAAGAAGGGGTCTTGGGCTGCAGTCACACACACTAAATAATCCACTTTCAATCCACTTTCAGTGCACTTTCCAACTGGATTTTATTGTGCGAACCGGCAAAATCCAGTTGGAAAGTGCATTGACAGTGGATTGAAAGTGGATTATTTAGTGTTTGTGACCGCAGCCCCAGACTAATGAAAGCACATGCTGGAATAAATGTTAGTCTTGAAGGTGCCCTGGAATTGGGAAGACCACCCTTGCTTAGGATGGCTCCCACACTGCTCCTTCCAACCAACGAGGATCAAACCAAAAATTCTCAGTCGATTTGTGCATTCCCGAGGACTGTAGACCTATGGTAGGCTTGAAAGGTTATCCATCAACAGATGAATGAAAGAACAGAAGCCTGGCCAACAGCCGGTTACAGGGATGAATGCAACGAGGGTGCTAATGCCTGATACACTTTGGGATACAGGGACCCTCAAAGTGGTGACTCATTCCCTTGATAAGAACTTCTGAGGCCCCTTCCAGTCGAAGGAACATTTGCACACATACCCCATTA
>NW_015178252.1:0-933 GCF_001447785.1 Gekko japonicus
ATATTTCTATCCCAATTTTTTTCTATCATCAGTTTGTTCAATCACATACCTTGAAATAATGAATGGAAATACTGTACAGAGGTGTACAAGCTGATCAAAGTGTAGAGGAAGCTTTATTCAGGAATAAACATATTTGATTGTATAGAGATAGCAATAGGTTCCTAGTGACATCTCTAAGCTCAGCGTGAGAGATGGAGCATTGTGGGACTTCTGAGAAGAAGCAGGATATTGCCCTAAGAGTGGCAGTCTAGCGACAGACAAGGAAGGACACGTCAGGAGAGAAGGTGCTGACCTCACTATCCTCTCCAACAGGCGTTTCTTCTTCTTGCTCCCCTGCAGGGTCTTCTCCAGGGGTCATTTCCTGCAGGAGCACACAGGAGCGGAGCTCCGGCAGTAAAGAGCCCAGGAGGTGGGCACATGCAACAAGCCCCACCCCCTGCTCCCAACAGCCCTCAGTCAGAGCAAGAAGCAGCCAGGAAAGCTGCAGAGCCCCCCTCCCCCGGTCCAGAACAGTCCAGTGGCACCTTTAAGACCAAGTTTTATTCAGGTACAAGCTCTCCCTCCTCTGCGAGGACAGATCTGCATGTCCCCCCCCCAATAGCTAGCAATCCAAAACAGTCCAGTGGAGCCTGAGCGGTGGGTGTTGCCTTCTGACACACTTCTGGTGATGTCAGGTCAGGGGGTGTGGCATATGCAAATGAGTTATACAAATGAGCTCCTGCACCTCTTTTTCTACGAAATGACCCCTAGTCTTCTCTTGTTTTTGTGCACCAGGCATTGCTTCATCCAACAAAGATGGCTCTCTGGGGCATGACACTGAATGGGTGAAAAACCAGAAGCAAGTTGGGTTATACAGAGAAGATATTTAAAGTGAGCTTCA
The DNA here is from genome assembly GCF_001447785.1 of Gekko japonicus. NCBI lineage: Eukaryota > Metazoa > Chordata > Lepidosauria > Squamata > Gekkonidae > Gekko > Gekko japonicus. Next base: position 881 of record NW_015178252.1, read on the forward strand.
ACAATTGAAAGCTTATACCATGAAATTCCTGTTGAGAGCCAGTTTGGTGTAGT
>NW_015178253.1:0-858 GCF_001447785.1 Gekko japonicus
CTTAAGACATCCCCTGTAAAAAATGTTACTGGTCTTATCCGAGCCCCTCTACTTCTCTAGCTGGTGGGGAACTTTGTTTGAGGAGGAGCCCATTCTAATTTGTTTCAAGGTATATCTTTCATGCTATTTTGGTGGCAAGCAAAACAACAGAACAACCCCCCCCCCCAAAAAAAGAAGAGTCTAGCGAATGGACGCCCACCTATGGGAACTCAATCTGTAATGACATTGACATGTTTTAAAGGATCAAGTCCATCATTTCGAAACCAAACAAACACAATGGAAACTGACCAGCAGAGAGATCATGGAGTTATGGTAGATAATTCACTGAAGATGTTGAGACAGTGGGCGACTGCAATAAAAAAGGCAAATGCTATGCTTGGGATTGTTAGGAAGGGGACCAGAAATAAATCAGCCAGTATCATAATACCCCTATATAAATCTATGGTGTGGCCTCTCGTTTGGAATATTGCAAACAGTTCTGGTCACTGTGTCTCTGAAAAGATATTACAGCATTGGAAAAGGTGCGGAAAAGGGCAACTAAAACGATTAAGGAGATGGAACATTTTCCCTATGAAGAAAGGTTAAAGAGATTAAGATTCTTTAGCTTGGACATGATAGAAGTTCACAAAATTATGCATTGGACAGAAAAGGTAGAGGAAGAAGTCCTTTTTCTCCCTTTCTCACAATGCAAGAACATGTGGGCACTCAAATGAATGAGCAGTAGGCTTAGAACAGATAAAAGGAAGCACTTTTTCACCCAAAAAGTCATTAACACCAGGAATTCACTGCTGCAAGAAGCACTGGCAGCTACAAACATAGACAGCTTGATGAGGGGATTGGATAAACACATGGAGCATC
>NW_015178254.1:0-855 GCF_001447785.1 Gekko japonicus
GCCCCGGTCACATGGGCCGGATAATGCGGAGGGGAGGCAGGGCTTTTTGCACCACTGCAATTAGAGCTGCCATAATGGGATCCCACGCGTCGGCGGCATGCTACGGTGCCTTCCCTCTGCGCATCAACGAGGGGCCGGAGGGAAAAGCCGCGGCCGGCGCAATCACACCGAGGGACTCCGGAGACAGCCCATGGCAAACCGGTTGCTAGTACCTCCCAGCAGGTAGTTTTTAATCCCGCATTTTCGGCGGTATGCCACGGGTTTGCCACGGGTGTGCTTTACTTCCCAGATGTTGCAATGTGATCACGCCCGGATAATTCGCCATGCACTCATCGCTCTCCTGCTGCAAATCCTCCATGTGAACAGGGCCTTTAATGGGAAACCACCATGGAAGTCGGCATTTGATACCAAGAGGCAGGCAATGGTAAACCACCTCTAAACATCTCTTCCCTTGGAAACCCTGTGGGGTCACCATAAGTCACCATAAGTCAATTGTACACTTTCCACCATGTCTATTTGTTTCCAATTCCCACCCTTATGGAAAATGGATGCCAGTTTATATTTCCTCGTGCAGGTTGTCCCATACAGTGCAATATACTTTCAGCCCTTTTTTTGTATCATAAATTGTGTAGAAGTTGGGCATCTCCTAGGCAAGGAGGAATTAAACCAAGTTGTAATGATGCCACACCTACAGAATCTCAACAAAGCCGACTACAGACGAGCATTTACTCTTATGAGAGTGGATATGCTGCCCTCAGTGGTTACAGAGGGCAGATATAAAAAGCGTCCATACGATGGACAACTCTGCATCTGTGGGGAGAGAAAACTAGAGACAAGGGAACATGTACTTTTTGA
>NW_015178255.1:0-873 GCF_001447785.1 Gekko japonicus
GATGGGTGATCCAGGTTCATCTTCCCCCTTTGCCATAGATGCTTAATGGGTGATCTTGGGGCCAGTCACACACTCTCAGCCTAACCCACCTCGCAGGGATCTTGTGTGGATAAATGGAGGAGAGTGAATGAAATAAAACTTTAGCTCCCCACTAGGGAGAACAGCAGGATATAAATAAATAAATATCCATGTCACTATCTGCATCACTATGGCCCCGGTCACACAGGCTGGATATCGCGGGGGGGAGGCGTGGCTAATTGCCCCGGAGGAAACTAACACGCAGCTGCCTGAGCACACGTCCCGGTCGAGGTCCCGTGGTTAGGGGGGAGATGTCGACCAGACGGGTATCCTGCAGTGCGGCACAGAAGCCGCGCTGCGTGATCGCACTAGCAATTGCTCTTTGTGCGCATGCGCTGTTGGCCGCTGTTGCACAACCTGCGGAGACTTGGGAGACAATCCCCCCTTGTGTGTGACGAACAGTGGTGGGCGGCGGATGCCACGTAAGTCCACCAGAAACACGATCAGACGCCAGCCCTTGCCTCGTGGCTTCCGGCGGGAAGCCTCGGGTTAGCTACAGGAGCTCTACGCTTCCCAGATGTTGCAGTGTGATCGCGCCCGGAATATCCACCTACCATCCGTATCGTCAGCACGGCAAATGCTCCGTGTGACCGCAGCCTATGTAATCCTTAAGTTATCCTGACAGGCTGCCAGTAAGCTATTCAGTTCTTACACTGTCCGGGCCTACCATGCATTCCAGAGTGCACAGTGGTCAGTAATAACAGGTGAAGAAGTTGCACATCTGTCTATCGCATTTTTTGTTTCACAGAAACTTAGAAGGCATAGGAGCCTTGGAAGAACAAAAGGACAGGGCTG
>NW_015178256.1:0-841 GCF_001447785.1 Gekko japonicus
GAAGAGGCAACCTCTTAAAAGTTCCATGGTTAGAGTCCCTTCCCCAGGTCTCTGGGGGGGGGTAAGCGAGCCTGCTCACCCCCTCCTTCTGCTGGAGTGCAGCTTCACCCTCGGAAAGTCCGAGAGGTGAGTCTGCTAGAGTGCCGCCATAAACCGGAAGCCCAGCACAGTTTTCCTAGAAGAATTTGGCTAAAGAGGTTTGGGAAAAATGTCCAAAATCAGTGAACTTTAATAATGCAATCTTGATGTCTTTATTTCTCATGCTGTAGATGAATGGATTCAGCAGTGGAGGTAATATAGTATAGATTACTGCAAAAAGGATATTGAGATTAGAGGATGTGTTAGCAGGAGGCTTTAAGTATGCAAACATTGCAGTGAAAACAAACAGAGACACCACAGTGAGGTGGGGAAGGCAAGTGGAGAGGGCTTTTTTCCTACCGTGCACAGAAGGCATTCTTAGTAGTGTTGCAAAAATATGTATGTAAGTAATGAGGATGAAGATAAAACATCCTCCAGCTATGGTAAAACTCAATATAAGAAGTCCGACTTCAATTAGATATAAATCTGAACATGAAAGTTTCAGTATCTGTGGAACTTCACAAAAGAACTGATTGATCCTATTGGAGCAAAAGGTGATGGCAAAAGTGCCACTGGTGTGTAATATGGCATAAAGGGTTCCAGTAATCCATGCACTGGCTGCCATCTGAATGCAGGCTCCTTCATGCATGATTGTCTCATATTGCAATGGATTGCAGATAGCAACATACCGATCATGTGCCATTATTGTTAGGATAGGTAAATTTGACCCTGCGAATAAGACGTAGACAAATACTTGAGCCAC
>NW_015178257.1:0-874 GCF_001447785.1 Gekko japonicus
CGCGATCCCCCCCGAATCAACCTCTGGGTATACTGAAATGGTTGTGAACTCAAGAATCAGAAAAAAGTAGGGTGATGTGATCTAGAAATGAACAAATTCAATTATGTGCACAAAACACGACACCAGTAATCAGCTATGTCTACTATATCAAAAACAGGGGACAAACGTGCACATACAGTAAGCTAGCACACAATGTCAAATGTGTTTCAGCACAAAGTCTTCATCAGGGGCTTATAACCATCCTTTGCGCAAGCACATCTGTCAGCTACGCTGCCATAGTGAGGGAGGGGGACAGGGAGTCTGCTGGGTGAACATCTTCCTGTCCAGGAATGTGAGCTTTCTCTTTGCTCATGGCCCTTATCTATTTCCTGTCCTTGATGCTTCGCGCTCTCTCCTTCCCTGGGAACCTGCAGCCGTTTCTTTGTGCCCGTAAGGCTAGCACAGTGGTGCCCCAGCCAGGCCCAGACCATCATTAAAGTGTGGAATTTGCTGCCAAATAATTTTAAGTCAATGAAAGCATTTGGGATCGTTTTCCTTACTTTGTTTGGATCATCTTAAGTTAATGTATGAGTTGTTTTTTTCTAAAGTAAAACCTCAGCATTCAGGTTAAATTGCCGTGTTGGCACTTTGCGATCAATAAGTGGGTTTTGCGTCGCAGTTTGGGCACTCGGTCTCTAAAAGGTTCGCCATCACTGGGCTAGCACCTCTGATTGGCTTCACTCCATCAGAAGACCCCACTTTGAACATAGTATATCTTTTCCCCTCCCGCCTGGTGGGTTAGCTTTTGCACAGAATGTATGTACAGATGACCTGCTACTACTGAACTGTAAGAAACATAATCACAAGATACCCAAATTAAACACATGGAGAGTGT
>NW_015178258.1:0-851 GCF_001447785.1 Gekko japonicus
CATCGAAGATCCCTTGAAGACGCTTTACCCCCAAACACATAGGAATCTATAAAAATTTAATAAATACTTTTGCCTTGCACCTGCTTTTTTCTCTCTTCCCCCACCTACTGGTGCGGCCATTGGTTCTTCAACACTGCGAAAGTCATATTCTGGGTAAGGGACAACTCCTTTTCAATTCTTTCGCAGCCGGTGGCCAGCACCACCTCTCGTGGCAAGGAGTTCCACAGGTTAACAGCCTGATCTTGGGAAGTATGGTTCCCCCACCACCACCACACGAAATCTCTTGCCGAACAATTTTGTAGAGTGAGTTTCCGGCATTCTGGACGTTTCTCTCCATCCATTTTCTCTACACGGTGCATAATGTTGTAGCTCTCTATCGCGTGACCACTCGGTTGAGTTTTTTTCTCAACTAAAAGACTTACCCAGTTGTCCCTTTCTGCACTTTCCCCCTCCTCTTTGAGATGCCATAACTGTCCACATTACTGCAAATACTGGCCCCACTGGTGGACCTCCTGATGGCACCTGGTATTTCTGGCCACTGTGTGATACAGAGTGTTGGACTGGATGGGCCTTTGGCCTGATCCAACATTGGCGTCTCTTATGTTCTTATGAATGCCACTTCCATGTGATTTCAAGTTCTATCTGTAACCTGTTCATGCATTTGCCACCCCTGGGTTGGGAAATACCTGGTGATTTTGGAGGTGGAGGAGGGTGGTATTTGGGGAAGGGTGGGACCAAATGCCACAGAATCTACCTTCCAAAGCAGCCATGTTCTCCCGGGGAACTGATCTCTCTCATCTGGAGATCAGATGTAACAGCGGCAGATCTCCAGGTCCCATCTGGAGATTGGC
>NW_015178259.1:0-855 GCF_001447785.1 Gekko japonicus
GTTTGATTTAGAGGCACCTCTGGGCCCCGGCCGCTTGGATGGGGGGCAGCTAAGGAAGGGGTGAAACTACTGAACTGTGGTGTCCTCAAGGGGTGTGATATAATCTTCCTGTGAGGGCTAAACAAAGACTCGGGATTCCTTAGTCCTGAGGTGTCAAACTCATTTGTTACCAGGGCCGGATCTGACATAAATGTTACTTTGTCAGGCTGGGCCATGTGTGCTATAAAATGTAATGCCAGGTACTGGAGATAGAAACTTTATAAAGGCAACACAGGCAAACCCAGATAACAATATTATTTCCCCCCCTCAAAACACAAACAAAATCAATTGATGCCTAGCAGTGAAAATAATTGATTTACTGGGGAATGAACAAAGGGCCCAATAAAATATTTAATCATATGCAGGACTAGGTGTTTTCTAAGGAATACCATAAAAGAGTCCTTTACACTTCCATCCATACCAGTTGCTCGTGGGCCGGGTAAGAGCCCTGGACGGGCCACTTCCACCCCCCCCGTCCCCGCCTTATGTTTGACACCCTGCCTTAGTCCTTTCAGGTGTTAACGGTCTTGGTAAAACCTGGCCCTCTGCAGCCATTTTATTTATTTTATTTGTCTAGACCAGGGGTGTCAAACTCATTTGTTACGAGGGCCAGATCTGACATAAATGTCACTTTGTCGGGCCGGGACATGCGTGCCATAAAATGCAATGCCAGGTACGGGAGATAGAAACTGTATAAAGGACAGCAGCTGGTAAGCTCCGAGTTGGTGTATCCTCAATGCAAGGCCCCCTGGGCATGGAGGCGGGTGCAAGGGAAAACCCACATAGCTGGACTGGAGAGGCAGCAGTGCAGTGCTG
>NW_015178260.1:0-843 GCF_001447785.1 Gekko japonicus
TTTAACTGAGGGCCAAACAATGCATTGTGTCCCTTAATGACTCAGGACTGGGTTCCCTGGGCCTTACTCACTTTCTCCTCAGCCACAAAGCTGCTGCTTTGCCCCCCTTCAGTCCTCTAAAAAGGGGGGCAATTCACTTCAAGACTGGCATGGGAGAAGAGAAACTCCTGCCTTTCTCCCAAACTATTTTCCTGAGCCCAAACAGCTGTGGAGATATGGTCCCCAACTTTGGATTGGAAAATTCCTGGAGATTTGAGGGTTCAGTCTGGGGAGGAAAGAGACCTCAGTGGGGTATGATGCCACAGGGTCCAACCTCCAAAGTAGCCATTTTCTCCATGAGAACTGATCTCTGTAATACGGAGATCAGTTGTCATTACAGGAGAACTTCGTGCCCCATCTGGAGTTTGGCAACCCTACATGAGGGGGGACATATTTACCTCATTTTGGAGTTCCAGGTGCTTAATTCAATGCATGTACAGTGCCCCCACCCGGCTGCTTCAACTCAGGACAACACTGCAGGGGGCTGGCAGCAGCCCCTTCTCCCTCCCACACCACAGTACTGAGTCGAATCTGGCCCTGCAGTGCTTTAAAAATGAGCTTCCTGAAGGTGCTCTGTGGCTGCAGGGAAGGCGAGTCAAGTCTGAGGACCTCGATCACAACTCATTATTATTTTATTTATTTAACGAAATTTATATCCTGTCTTTCCGCCCTCGTAAGGGCCACCAAGGCAGCTAACAAATTAAAACATACATAACAAAATGGTATCTTAAAAACCATTAAAACCAACCAAAAACCCCACGTATCATGATAATTAACATGCATGCATGCATGCATGCATGCATA
>NW_015178261.1:0-856 GCF_001447785.1 Gekko japonicus
TCTTTTAAAGGGACAGGGCATTTTCCCCCCTCCAGGTTGTCGGCAGCCCTATCTAATGTTGCACACCTCACACTGTTGCAACTGTGAGGATACAAAAGCTTGGATCAGCATGTCCAGTTCGGCTGAGTGTAAGAAAGGAGAGAATTTGGGAACCAGATGCAGCTGGCAGAACTGCAGCATGTTTTTTTTTGTGATGAAAATCTTTTGTTGCTTTCAGCCATCACAACAATATGTGGTCTTGTGTTCATCTTTTTTGTTGTAAAAAAATTAAGATTTTTAAGGTCTCCTGGTTTTGTGGATGCGTCGATGTTTGGCCACCTTACACTCAAAAGGTTTTCGTTTGGCCACTGAAGCATTTCTTTATAAATTTGCATCTGCTGTTCTTATAGTTTATAGAATGTGGACTAATAGGAGGATCCAGTCAATGAAAGGTCACTGCAGACGTTATTTGCTGTGTCCCTTCCAGACAGTCTCCCCAGTTTGTGTATTCCTTACCTATAAAATGCATTTATTTGTGGTATCTGCATATCACATTCGTAAACTAAGGAATCCAGAGAGCCGCGTACTTGGTGGTTTTTTTCCTGATTTTATTCACACAGTGGTTCTGTGAGATAGGCCCAAGGTTACCCAGTATGCTTCACAGCTGAATGGGGGTTCAGATACAGTCTCCTAGAGTTACCAGCCTCGAGGTGGGACCTGGCGTTCTCCCTGAATTACAGCTGGTTTCCTGGCTGCAGCAATCAGTTCCCCAGAGGGAACACAACTTCGGAGCGTGGGGGTCTCTGACATCACATCCCCTCTGAGCGCCTTTGCGTCCTGAAACTCCACCCCCCAGGCATTGCCACAGGGCTGATTC
>NW_015178262.1:0-855 GCF_001447785.1 Gekko japonicus
ACCTACCTCACAGGATTTTGGTGAGGATAACATGGAGTAGAGCAGAACAATGCAAAGCACGTTGAGTCCCCATCGGGAAGCAAGGCAGGGTATAAATAAAATAAAAATAAATAAGGAACAGGCCAGGCTATTTCCCCCTCTGATCAGTTGGCAATGTGATTGGTTTCTTAGCTCCTTAACTGAAAGCAGGGTTCTGTAAAGGCACAGGCGTCAATTTGCAAGTGTGCCACGTAAACAATATCACCCCCAAAAGCCCTGCTCCAAATTGCTTTCCGACAAACAAGTCTTGGAAAAAGCGACTTCAGTCTCCCGTTTCCCCCATTATCTTTCGTTTTTCTTCTGCGTTCTTTTCGGTACTTTTAACTGAGCCACAAAAGGAGATCAAGTTTTCTTTGACTAGCCTGAACATAAATGAAGCTCATGGGAGGGGCAACCATTTTACGGGGATTATTACCATCCATCCTGTTAGCCTGTGCGACATCCCCTTTCCAGCAAACTTTTTTTTAACCAACTTCACAATAGTTTCCTCCCTGCGGAGGTCCACTTTGATATTTTTATAGAGATGCGGGCTTCCTGATGCACTTATCAAGGGGTCTGTACACATTTTCATGCTAAGCTTGAACTGCAAGAGGGTGTGAATTTCAATTCTGCCGTTGTAGTCCAGACGGCAGGATCACATTAGCCGTCTTCTTCTGGGGTCAAGACACTGAATGAAGGACCAAAATGAGGTAGTTGTTCGGTTACCAGGTTTGAATCTCAAAAGTTCCTGTTCAGGAGTTTCCTTCTCCACTCTTCCCAACTACGGCAGATCTGGAAGGGAGATTTTCTCTGAAGACTTTGGAGCATTTCTCTCAC
>NW_015178263.1:0-857 GCF_001447785.1 Gekko japonicus
TTTTGGGCCAGGGACAGTCAGGTGGTTTTCGGTGCTCTCAGTGCTCTCTGAGGCACATATGCTCTCTGGGGCACATATGTGCTCTCTGGGGCACATATGGGGAAAGGCAGTCCCTCAGGTAGGCAGGCCCCCAACCACATAGGGCTTTAAAGGTCAGAACCAGCCCCTTGAAGCGAATCTGGTATGCTATTGGCAGCCAGTGCAATGCCTTCAGCACAGGCTGGATGTGATCTCATATGGAGAGACCCATCAGCCGCCTGGCTGCCGCATTTTGCACCAGCTGCAGCTTCCAGATTTGGTACAAGGGCAGCCCCATGTAGAGAGCATTACATCGCATGGACCAAGTCGTTGCATTCGAGGAAGGGAATCAACTGCCTGATCAGCTGAAGGCGATTCTCCTTATGAACGCTCCTTATGAACTCCTTTCTACCAATGACCTCTGGCTGCAGCTACAAGAACCAGCACCTGCTCTTCTGGCCACCCTCCAAAGCCCAAGCATATCGCACCTGCAGTGTGATTTTGTTTTTCACTAGCAAACCAATTTTGATGTCCATGAGGTTGAGATCATTCTCCAATTGCTGATTGGACCTGATCAAGGTCACGACTTCCTCACGCAGCTTCATCAAATCTAGCTCTTCTTGGAAATCCAGCATTGCAGTAGTCTAACCTCGAGGTGACCATAGCATGGATCACTGTTGCCAGCTCATGGCGTTCGAGGAAGAGAACCAATTGCCTGATCAGCCATAGATGATAAAAGGCTGACTTGGCAGTGGCTGCTACCTGTCATTGCTCTGTCATTGTAATGTCCAATGGCCAAAGGCAATAAAAACTGTTGTTAAGAACATAAGAACATAAGA
>NW_015178264.1:0-902 GCF_001447785.1 Gekko japonicus
GCCACTGGCCTGATCCAACACGGCTTCTCGTGTGTTCTTAAGAGCAGAGGTCTTTGAGTGGCTATCAGCCACAAGGTATGGAGCAAACACTGTCTGGGGCAGTGATACTGTATTGGTGGTGCTTGGGGGGGCACAGTGGGAGGGCTTCTGGAGTTCTGGCCCCGCTGGTGGACCTCCCAATGGCCACTGGGTTTTGGCCTCTGTGTGACACAGACTGCTGGACTGGATGGGCCACTGGCCTGATCCAACATGGCTTCCCTTATGACCCATGTGTGAATTATTCCAGGGTCACTGCTTTCCATGAATGCACTGAGTCACCAGTGTGTGTTAGAATCCAGACCCTCCGCCCAGAAAAGGGCATAACAGAAAAAGACCACCCTGTGGTCACCTTGGCAGCAGTGTTCCCTCTAAGCTGAGTTAGTGTGAGCCAGCTCACAGTTTTGTAGCCTCCGGCTCACACATGTTTGTCTTAGCTCAGGAAGGATAGCTCAAGAGCAAACTAATTTATACAGTAGCCAAATTGCTTGCTCACAACTTTAATGCCAGTAGCTCACAAAGTAGAATTTGTGCTCACAAGACTCCACAGCTTAGAGGGAACATTGCGTTGGCGGTCAATGTTTGCACCATGTTTTCTTTCGGTGTGTGTGTGTGTGTGTCTCTCTCTCTCTCTCTCTCTCTGTCAGGGGCTCCCTGAACCAAAGGAAGAGGGGTATGCATACCACAACCCTCAACCTCTGTCTCTTTTGGGTGCTCCGAGCAAAGCGAAGATTGTGATGCAGTTGCCTGGGGTGGAGTGGGGTGTGTGATTTGGGGCACTGTGCTGGTCTAGTACCTCTAACCGAAGCCCGGCCTTGCCTGCCTTTGGAGCCGGTTCCACTGACTACAGATAGCAAAGAGTTCGG
>NW_015178265.1:0-906 GCF_001447785.1 Gekko japonicus
AGGTATTCTGCCAGGACGACGATTTTGCCGTGCTTCCCTGCTGCTGAATAAGTTTGAGCCTTGATGGGCTGCATCCCAAATTCATTGTCTTGATTGTTATTTTTGTCAACCCTCAGATTCCATTTCTGTTTGCCTTCCCTGTTTTTAGAACAAAGTGGGCGGGCCCAGGAAAGCCTCTACCCAGAATTAAACTGTGTTGGTCTCAGGGGTCATTTCGTAGAAAAAGAGGTGCAGGTGCTCATTAGCATACCTCATTAGCATAACTTATTTGCATATGCCACACACCCCTGACATCACCGGAAGTGTGTCAGAAGGCAACACCCACTGCTCAGGCTCCACTGGACTGTTTTGGATTGCTAGCTATTGGGGGCGGGCTCTGCAGCTTACCTGGCTGCTTCTTGCTCTGATTGAGGGCGGCTGGGAGCAAGGGGCGGGGCTTGTTGCATGTGCCCGCCCCCTGGGCTCTTTACTGCTGGAGCTCCGCTCCTGTGCGCTCCTGCAGGCAATGACCCCTGGTTGATCTTAAAGGTGCCCCTGGAGTCAAACTTTCTTCTGTTGCTTCAGACCAACACGGCTGCCCTGCTGAATCTGACGTGTCTTTAGTTTGCCAGAGTTGGCATTCTGTCAAGTCCCCCCCCCTTTGAACTTCTTCTTGCCATAAAGGGCTTTCCTGGCTGCCTCTATCAACCACACCAGCCTTTTCCGGTCTGTAACAACAGAGGTCTGTGAATGAGCAGCTAAAAATAAAACGGAGAAACATTACCATGCTCTGTCTAACACAAACCTGCTTTATCAGGCCCTCGGTCTCCAAGGTTTCCGGTTAGTGGTCTCCCACGTCACTTAATGCCTGATCCTGATGGAGTTTGGGCGATTGAACCTGGCAGGGCTATTTTTGGGTAGGAACGC
>NW_015178266.1:0-851 GCF_001447785.1 Gekko japonicus
TAAATTGTGGTGCCCAAAACTGAACACCACACCCTAGGGGAGGTCTAACTAAAGCAGAGTAAAGTGATACCATCACTTCACGTGATCTGGATACTATACTTAGATGTCAGCCAAATGAAGACAAATACTGCCAGTTGTGGGTTTCTATTTGTGTGTATGCAAGAATGTATTAAACAATAGGTTAATTTTTAAAAATATCCTGTTAAACAAAGTTTCTGCCTGAAATGCTGAAGAATGACTATCAGAGTTATGGATAACTTCATTCCCTAACATTTTGTGGTTGGCCCCACCACCCATAGCAGCCATTTTGTAGTTGTGACCCCATCATGGGTCAGAATTCCAAAGATGCCCATAGGCTGAAATAGCTTAAGGGCCCCGGCAAAGAGGATGCTTGCCTAGAGGGACCTCAGTGTGACCCAGAACAACCCTTCTTATGTTACTAGTATATGCTGCTTTGAAATCTTAATATTAGGAGCCAGGATCAGTGATGGGTAGGGCTGCCAGCTCTGGGTTTGGGAAATACCTGGAGAATTTGGGGGTGGAGCTTGAGGAGGGCGGGGTTTGGGGAGGGGAGGGGCTTCAGGTGGAGTATAATGCCATAGGAGCTACCTTCCAAAGTGGGCCATTTTCTCCAGATGAACTGATCTCTATCACCTGGAGATCAGTTGTAATCCCAGGAGATCTCCAGCTACCACCTGGAGTCCGGCAACCCTAAGTGATGGGCCAAATTCCTCCTGCTTGCCTTCAGTTATACTTTCTTTTTCCCATAAACTCTGAAGATTTTTGAGCAAAAGTTAAATATAAACAATGACCACCCATTAACCACAACTGGGTAGAAGGGCAGTTGCATC
>NW_015178267.1:0-847 GCF_001447785.1 Gekko japonicus
TCCAGCAGGGCTCTTCTGATGTTCATAACAAGAATATATACCTTACAAGTACCCCTCTATAAAAAAAAAGTTTTGGAGGGTGTCCGTGTTGGTCTGTAGTAGAACAGCTAGATTCAAGTCCAGTAGCACCTTAAAGACCAACAAGACTTCTGGAGTATATGCTCTTGAGAGTCCAAGGCAGCCATCCCCAACCTGGTGAATAGGGACCCCATGGCACCCGCAAACACTTGTCCTGGTGCCTCCCGAGTTTTTCTAGAAAGTGGGTGGAGCCATGTTGGGCTTTGGCCCAGCAAAGCTTCTGATTGGCCACTGGAGATGGGATTGCCTGTGCAGATTTTTAAAAAGCATCGCTTTGGCAGCCGATGCCACCATGTGACTGATGAAGGCATGCTGCGGCATCCATCTTCTGGCTGGCTCCGCTTCCCACAGCAGCCATTTTGTGGCTGTGCTCACCATGCTGTGTCAGAATTCCAAAGGGGCCTGCAGGCTTTAAAACGTTTTTGGACTCCCTGGACCAAAGTGTCTGACAAAGGGAGGTTTAACTCTGATGCCCACTTCCAGGTGGGACCTGGGGATCCCCTGGAACTGCAGCTCACCTCCTGGCTGCAGAGATCCGTTTCCCCTGGAGAAAATGGCTGCTTTGGACGGTGGGCTCTAGGGCATCATACCGCACTGCACTCCCTGTCCTCCCCAGGCTCCACCCCCAAATCTCCAAGAGTTTCCCAACCTGGATCTGTCAACCCTACTTCCCTATCCCCCACCGGTGGCCGGGGGGGACCTGGCAACCCTGCTCTCCAAAGCTGATACCTCTGAAAAACTTGGTCTCTAAGGTGCTACAGGACTCGAA
>NW_015178268.1:0-862 GCF_001447785.1 Gekko japonicus
TCTCTTATGGGCTCATCCCAATGGCAGCTGTTTATAATTCTTGTTCAACGGGTGCAGGTTTCCCTCATTGCCTCAGTATCTCAGCCATGACCTGTTGGATTTCTGTTTTGTTATGTTCCTCTTGAAGTCTTTGTCTGAAAAAGAGGCAGTAATCCTACCAAATTATTCCATCACCAAGGGCTCTCAACGTTTTTGTGAAGTAGAGGCCCTTGGATACCCTTACCTGGGTCACCATCATGGGCCCTATCACATTGTTTTTGTACACCTCAGTCATGACTTCTGGTGTCTCAGATTCCAGAGTGCCTGGCCTTAGAATTCCGGCATTGTTGATGAGGAGATTCAGCCCGGCTCCTTGCAGGTGTTCTGTGACTTTGGCTGCAGCGGCCTGGATGCTGGATGGATCGTTCACTTCTGCAGCAGTGAAGAGAAGTTTAAAACAAAAATTGAGCCATGCGCAGCCCAGATCCTGCACTGTGGGTCTTCGTACCGTCCTCTCCCTATAGCATGTGATCTTGTTGCTCTGGGTTGCCCCTCCAAAGAACTTTTGAAATGCAAACAACTGACTGCCTCTTCTGATTAAAAGAGATTATCCTGTTAAAAAAGTAAGGAATGCTTCAGTACAAGGATTCAGTCAGGTCGTACTGCCCTCGGTGCAATCCGAGGTGTCCCCCCCACCCCCATTTAGCCAAATTTTCATTGCACGTTCTCTGCTCCTTATTATGACTTTTGCAATCTACGGGCCTGGTTGTTGTTGTTTTTTTATCATAACCGATAGCACCTTATTCTCTCTCCAACCCACCCTTCCAAAGAGAAGGGAGAAAAGAAAAAAGTAGAGAAGAGAAGAGAGGAAGATTGTTTTTAA
>NW_015178269.1:0-856 GCF_001447785.1 Gekko japonicus
TTTCCTGAGCTACATTGCATAAGTTTTTAATTGATGTTCATAGGAATTATTAAATGTCATTACCAATTTCATCACAGTGGTTCTTCGTGTTGATGTACCACCTGGAAATTGGCAACTCTGATTAATGCAGCTTCATGTCTTCATGATTTCTTGTGCCTGAAAACTGTAGTGATGGAATTACATTCTTTCTTTATAATGGTTTGGCTAATCCATGGCTGAGGACAGACTGGCAGTATGAAGTGCGAGGGAGGCGGGGCAAAAAGACCCGGACCAAGTTGTGCCGGGGATTCCCGGTCACACTGCACCTACTGATGCGAGAGCATACCAGGGAGGTGGCGCAAGGGAGTGTTTGCACTGTTGGCCCACTCTTGGCAGAGACGCAGCTGTAAGTGGCTTTTTTCATTCCAGCGACATGCGGCTATGCGCATAGGCGCATAGGTACAGCAATGCAGCTTGTTTGCAGCTTTTAGTGTGCACACTTCTGGGAAGTGGGATCAACGCACTCTCCAGGGTTTGCTACCGCTTTCACCTGGTACTTTTTTAACGCAGTAGGGAATTGTCATAGGATGGGTTGAGTGCAGCTGGGGAACGCCTGGCAGCTGTGGCTGTGTGAACCGGCCCCTTTAATCCGTTTGTGAAACGGGCCTCTATCGGGTCAAACTGCCAGTCTGAACTCAGCCTCTGACACAGCTGCACTTGCAGAGAGCTCGGAGTTTTCCACAGTGCCTTTTGCAGATATAATGCCAGTCTAGGGTTGCCAGCTCTGGACTGGGAAATGCCTGGAGATTTGGGGGCGGGGTTTGCTTGAAGAAGACTTTCAGAATAACGAATCTGAATACCTAAAACTGTAAGCAGA
>NW_015178270.1:0-908 GCF_001447785.1 Gekko japonicus
TTACCAGGTCAATTCAAGGTACCAGCGATAACATGCAAAGCCCTTCGTGGCTTTGACAGCTTCACTCCTCTGAGCAGGGCCACCCCTGCAACTGGGCAAGGTCAACAACGGCTCAGACACTTGCATTCTCTCTCATGGCCCCACTTTGAGCAATGGCCTGCCTGAAGAGGTGTCTCTAACCCTAGTCCTGTGACTTCTCTTATCAGATGTGTCATCCTCTCAATTGCCTTGACTTCCCCTGTGTAATCTGCCGTAGGTTTCAGTGAGAAAGGGGGACCATAAAGCCCATAAGCAAACAAAGATTGCAGTCCAAAAGCAGCCAACGAGGATGAGGAACTTGGCTTTTTTTCCCTTCCTAGATGTGGTCATGCTGTCACCCCACACTTCTGCCTCCAAGCTTTCCTGAGCAGCAACCTACAAATGATAGTGTTTGACAGGGCTCTTTTTGTAGAAAAAGCCCAGCAGGAACTCATTAGCATAATAGGCCACACCCAACAGCAGAAATCCATTAACATATTAGACCACACCCCTGACGGCACAGCTCATTAGCACATTAGGCCACACCCCCATGTTACCAGAAGTGTGGTCATCCAGCCACACCCACCTTTTGCTTCTTATTCTGTTTACCTTGTTTGTTGTCAAAACCCAGGGCTTTTTTTAGCAGGAACGCCTTTGCATGTTAGGCCACACACCCCTAATGTAGCCAATCCTAATGAGTTTCTGCTGTTGGGTGTGGCCTATTATGCTAATGAGTTCCTGCTGGGTGTTGCCAACTCGGGAGCCAGCCGGAACTCCGTTCCTGTGCGTTCTTGCCCAAAAATAGCCCTGGTGTTTGAAGGGGCCCCAATGTGGTCTCCATGGGCATCATGGCACCTGCTGGCACCTTTTCTGGAGCCCACCAAGTGTTT
>NW_015178271.1:0-854 GCF_001447785.1 Gekko japonicus
CTTCTCCAGCGAGTGCTCCCTTCTCATTATTCTAGGGGTTTTGTGGGGTTTTTTTTGGTATGTTCACATTTTTGTGTGTGCGCATGCCCGTGCCTGGGAATGATGGCAACCTCTGGTGACTCCTACTGGGGCATGGAGGATGTTCCAAGAAGTGGCTTGATAGCCTGCCTGTGGCCTCCCGGCTCTGGTATTCTCTGGAGGTCTCCCATCCAAATACTTGCCAGGGTTGGCCCTGCTTAGCTTCTGAGATCTGATGAGATCAGGTTGGTCTTGGCTATCCAGGTCAGGGCAAAATTAGTTTTAATAAGAGCTGGTGACAGTATGTGTATGGAAAGTACCACTGAGCCTCTGATTTCTGGCAACCCCGCGGGGTTTTCAAGGCAAGAGACGAATAGAGGGGGTTTGCCATCGCCTGCCTCTGCATAGCATCCCTGGACTTCCCTGGTGGTCTCCCATCCAAGTATTAGCCTGGGCCAACCCTGTTTAGCTTCTGAGATCGGGCTAGCCTGGGCCATCCAGTTCCGTGCATGCCAGTCCACAGCTTGGTAAAATCCCAGGTTCAAAACCTTACTCTGCCATGAAGCTGACTGGGTTACCTTGGGATCACTGATCTCTCAACCAGGGCGTTTCAAGGACGAAGTGGGGGGAGAGGCGGCGTATGCACAACACCCTCAACTCCCCAGAGGAAGGCTGGGATACAATAAATAATCCACGATTGAAAATCCACGATTCCATTTTTTGGTTCGACTACAACGCAAACGTAAGCAGAGTTACCGCAGTCTAACTCATCAAAATAAAGGGCTGGAGTAATGATGCCTACAACTTCCCTTCTTAAATCTATCAACCCCTACAGT
>NW_015178272.1:0-884 GCF_001447785.1 Gekko japonicus
CTAGTCCAAACCAGTTTTATGTGGAGTGTTCCACCTCCAGCTATAATCTTAGCAACCTTTCCCCAAATACAGGGATTAAAGCCAATTTTCCCTCTAAACTGAGTTAGTGTGAACTAGCTCACAGTTTTTTAGCCTCCAGCTCACACATTTTTGTCTTAGCTCAGGAAGAAAGGCTCCAGAGCAAACTAATTTATGCAGTAGCCAAGTCACTCACTCACAACTTTAATGCCAGTAGCTCACAAAGCAGAATTTTTGCTCACAAGAGTCCACAGTTTAGAGGGAGCATTGAGCCTATTTTTGCCAGTTTGTGGATGGTCAACCTTATGCTAGATACTGATTCCTTTAGTATGAATCAGCTTATTCTGTTTTGCACTTAGCATGTCAGAAGGTAGAGGTGCTATCACTTTAGGCCAAAGTAGTTGTGTTTTAGTTGTGATCACATTTAAAATTGCTTTATTTTTTGGTGTGTGCTTTGGAAGGTAGACTGAGAATTCTAAGTATTAGCTTCCAATACTATAGCAATTGCTTGTCTTTAATATTTGATAACATCTGTTGAGTAAACATGGTTTTGGATGTAGGGTGTTTGTGCAACTATTTAAACTAAATATTTAGCAGAGGGAACAATCTGGAAAGCATTAGTTCTGTCTGTTCATATGTGCAAAATATCTATTAGATATTCACTTTATTGTACCATCTTGTAAACCCAAATAATCCAATCCAGAAGAATCCCAGTCATTCAAAAATGTGATGTTGGTGCCTGGCACCTAAGAACTATAGGCACTGTTTTTCCATCCTTTGGAATTTAAAATGTTTTTTCAAAACCTGAAACCTAAAAAGCCATTATCAATTTTTACCAGATTCACAGTAGAATCCTATGCAGAAGT
>NW_015178273.1:0-834 GCF_001447785.1 Gekko japonicus
TCCATCTATTTCTGATATTATCCTTGTGACGTGTCGTACTTCTAAGACTAGGACCATTTCAGCAAGATTAACTAATGCTATAAGGCTGAATTAAATAGTTCTAATATGTATTAACAAAATGTCTAGGTTAAATCACCTTCAAGTTACCTGTCATTCAATAACACAATCAACTTAACTTAAATTTTTAAAACAAATATAATTAGATTGAAATGAAATCCACCATGTATAGCCATACAGTAGTTTTGATTTATCCCTATTAGCTTTTCTTAGGAGTAAATATCCATACATACTGAGCTGGATTCAAAAAAGGGAAATCCTTACCACTTTTAACATGTTTCCTTAGATCTTACATATTAAATTATATTTAAACATCAAATACATTTAAAAGCAAATTTTCTTGGTTCTAGCACCTTCAAACATAATTCAAAAATCCTACCTAACTTAGAAAAGAAAAAGAATTCTTGGTTTCCTCACCTTTCTTTATCATAAACACACATAGCTTTGCTTATAGTTTAAATAATATAAGACATATAAAATTTAATTCAAACAATCTGGTTTCTTCACCTTTATAAACAAAGATTTCAAACTACATTATCTTTCTGCCATCATTTGTTATATTTCAAAAATTACAAAGGCTATTTCAGAACAGAGATCCTTAAGGCAAGTTTTCTCCCTGTTTCTCCAATAATCTTCATAAATAATATAATATGTTTTCATAAGTAAAATTAAATAATAACTTCTACTCTTGCCGTTTCTCCAAATTAATACCATAAACATAATATAATACTTTTTCTCTCACTGTTACCAATTTCACAATTTCAATAAACAATAAAA
>NW_015178274.1:0-1085 GCF_001447785.1 Gekko japonicus
TGCTCAGGGCAAATATTATTGGGACCATCCTTTTTATGTATACCAAGGTCCAAGATTTGCCCTAATGCTGAATAAGGTTGTGCAGATTCGTAGAAATAAGTGGACATTACTTTAAAGTTAAGCATTTATTAAGAAAAAGGATAACAGCAAATAGGGAATTAGGAAACTGAATACAGAGTTTGAAATATGCAAGCGCGTGCACACACACACACACTGTTAAGAAATGTTCTACAGATCCTATTTTCTACTAAATCCTAACCTAAGCAGAAACTACTATTTTAAAGAGAGTCTAATGAGAAATGGGAGGGGAAGAAGAAGAGAGAAAGATACACAAGCCTGTTCTGTAATTAAAAAAACCCCTCAGTAGCACCTTTAAGACTAACAAACTTTATTGTAGCATAAGCTTTTGAGAAGCACAGCCCTCTTCGTCAGATGCATGCACATTTCCTCAGACAATTTGTCTTCCTTGCACACAAAAGCTTACACCTTAAATAAAATTTTGTTGGTCTTAAAGGTGCCATTGGACTCAAACTTCGTTCTGCTCCTTTAGAACAACACGGCTACCCCACCTGACTCTATCTTCATGGAAGATACCGCATCAAGCCACATGGGATGGAACTCTATCAACCTATTTGTTGAGAGCCAGTTTGGTGTAGTGGTTAAGTGTGCGAACTCTAATCTGGGAGAACCGGGTTTGAGTCCCCACTCCTCCACTTGCACCTGCTGATGTGACCTTGGGTCAGTCACAAGCTCTGGCACAGCTGTCCTTGAAAACGAGCAGTTTGTGTCAGAGTTCTCTCAGCCCCACCCACCTCACAGGGTGTCTGTTGTGGGGAAGGGAAGGGAAAGGAGTTCGTAAGCCGCCCTGAGACTCCTTTGGGTAGTGAAGGGCGGGGTATAAATCCAATCTCCTCTTCTTCTTCTTCTTCTTCTTCTTCTTCTTCTTCTTCTTCTTCTTCTTCTTCTTCTTCTTCTTCTTCTTGTCTGTGGAAGTGTGCTTGCACACGAAAGCTTACACCTTAAATAAAACATTTGTTGGTCTTAAAGGTGCCATTTAACTTTGTTCTGCTACTTCAGACCAACAC
>NW_015178275.1:0-842 GCF_001447785.1 Gekko japonicus
CATTGATTGGGTCAATATGTGTTCTATTCAAGAGAAAGAGATTGGGTTTGTAGATACTCTCAATGACTGTGCCATGGAGCAGATACTCACAGAACCTACTGGGTGGAGGTGATCCTGCACTTGATCCTAAGTAATGTTCAAGACCTGGTGAAAGATGTAAACACGATAGCACCAGTTGGGAACAGTGACCATGATATTAAGTTTAGCATGTATGTAAATAAGGAGTTGCCCAAAAAGATCGGCACAACCATATTTAACTTTAGAAGGGTAACTTCCTCAAAAAGGGAACTTTTGAAGAAGAAACTGAAAGAAAAGGTAAGGTGGGTCAAATGCCTTTGGGAACCTTGGAGACTATTTAAAAATACAATACTGGAAGTCCAGATAAAGTGTATACCACAGGTTAGGAAACTTACAAAAAGGTCTGCATTGTTAACAAATAAAGCAATGGAAGCAGTCAAAGTTAAGGAGGATTCCTTTAAATGGCGGAAGGCTAGTCCAAGTGAGATAAATAAAAGTATTATGTATTAGGGCTGGAACATTCCAGGACTGTTACCAGAGACTGGCTGAGTTTGGAGCTCTAGAACAATAGCCCACCAGGTCTCTGGAGGTGACCGATGAGAAACTAATGTTATGTAAATAGCCTATTGTTGGGAGTTGGGTGTGTTTGGGTGTGGTTTTTGCATACTATTTAAACACAGCTGTTGCCCTGAGGTTTCAGTCTTGTTCCTGAAATCCCCTTAATAAAGTAGAGCTGTTCACTACAATGCATCTTAAACCCAGTATTTAATAAAAACAGAGCACAGGATTTGGAATATAAAATGCAAGTCGGTGATCAGACAGAC
>NW_015178276.1:0-849 GCF_001447785.1 Gekko japonicus
GTGTAGAATCTGCCCGTCTTCACACGAGATCTCATACGATCTTGGGCCCTTAACTCGCATGACTCATGCCGGAACCCAGGCTGGTCCCCGGGCATAGTTCCGTGTGTACACGGGATCCTCCGGGAAGAAACCCCTGGCTGCCTTGTGCGTCTCCGTGCCTGGTGCCTCTGCCAAGGCCCGGTCGGGGTGCAGGCGATCCAACCGGGTTGCCAGGCGGCAACCTAGAAGTAGCTCAGCCGGACTGCACCTGGTAGTGGTGTGGGGCGTCGTTCGCTGGCCGAAAAGGAAAACCACTAGTTTATAGTCCCAGTCCGGGGAGTCCAAGCGGCAGATAGCGTCCTTCGTGGTTCTCACCATGCGCTCGGCCTGGCCGTTGGTGGCGAGGTGGAAAGGGGCTGCCCGGATGTGGCGGATACCATAGTAACTTGTGAATTCCTGGAACTCCACGGTCCTAAACGCTGTCCTGTTGTCTGTGACCAGCGTGTCTGGGATTCCTTGGGCGCTGAAGATCCGCCACATTGCCCGGATGGCCGCCTTCGAAGAGGTGGAGGGCACGGGAACTACCTCCAGCCACTTGCTGAAGCAAGATAAAGAAAAGTTGCCCCTGGAACGTTCCCGCAAAGTCCAAGTGTAACCGGGACCAGGGGCAGTGGGAAGATTCCCAGGCCCGTTCCGGGGCTTGGGGAGGCTCGGGCCGGGACACTTGGCAAGGGTGGCACCGCTTCACCACGTCCTCTACGTCCCAGTCCATCCCTGGCCACCAGACATAGCTCCGGGCCAAGGCTTCCATGTGCACCACCCCGGGGTGTGCTTCGTGAAAGGCGGTGAGGACCCGCTCCTGTAGGGGCT
>NW_015178277.1:0-838 GCF_001447785.1 Gekko japonicus
CAAGATGCAGAACCAGCCTATCGTCATGAGCTCTGTATGGTTCAGAAATTTTAACGGGTGCAAAATCCCACTGTCAGATTAACATCGGGTTCAAAGAAGCAGAATCATACCATGCCTATATTAAAGTAACAAGGTCAGCTTCCACTACGTTTCCAGGTCCAATTTAAGGTGCTGGCATAGAAAGTCCATGCCCCAATTTGAACTTCCCCGTACTACAAAATAAACTAGCAAGTCCCCAATGGCAGCTATCAGTTTACTTAAAGAACTAACATCAAAAGCAGGGCCTTCCAGGTCGCGGTCCCAGAGTTCTGCAATACCCTCCCATGGGATGTTTGCCTAGCTGCCACTCTACTGGGGTTTCACAGACAAGCAAAAATTCTATCCGTTTTCGGAAGTTAGCCATTACTGCCCATCTGTTTTTGGTATTTTTAAAAATCATATGGGGTTTTAAAAATGTTTTATAAATGTAAAAGGGAGGCAGCCCAGACCATGAAGACTGGTTCGGAACGCGCAAGAAAAGACTTTACTAACAACAATCCAAAAGGACACTACTAATATACTAACAGTTATTGTTTTTTTACAGGTAAAGATGAAAGACGATAGACAACTCACAGAAGAAGCCAAAAGAAGATTTGTTTAATACTAACAAAAGATTAACATACTAATGAAAGCATCACCCAACCTTTTCTTAATCCCTCTATGTACCCTCCCTCTTTCTGATATTGAAAGCATAAATTCTCTCCTTTTTAGGAGAGTCAATTAAAAAAAATGTTTTATATCAGTCGAGTTTGTTGTTAAATGTTCATGCTACTTTAATATTGTTATATACTGCTTTGAA
>NW_015178278.1:0-880 GCF_001447785.1 Gekko japonicus
CAGATGCTCTACCACTGAGCCAAGCAGATGCTCTACCCTTCTTTACAGCTCTCCAGGGTCTCAGGCAGAGGTCTTTCTCATCACCTACTGCTCGGTCCTTATAACTGGAGATGCTGGGGGATTGAACCTGGGACCTTCTGCATGCCAAGCAGATGCTCTACCACTGAGCCAAGCAGATGCTCTACCCTTCTTTACAGCTCTCCAGGGTCTCAGGCAGAGGTCTTTCTCATCACCTACTGCTCGGTCCTTATAACTGGAGATGCTGGGGGATTGAACCTGGGACCTTCTGCATGCCAAGCAGATGCTCTACCACTGAGCCAAGCAGATGCTCTACCCTTCTTTACAGCTCTCCAGGGTCTCAGGCAGAGGTCTTTCTCATCACCTACTGCTCGGTCCTTATAACTGGAGATGCTGGGGGATTGAACCTGGGACCTTCTGCATGCCAAGCAGAGGCTCTATACCACTGACCCAGGGCTGAAACAAAGCTTGACACCTGACAATCCCTAAGTGGATCATGTGTCCCACTGGCTCCACAGACAGGCAAAAGAGATCAGATATTTTTCCCTAGCCACATTGTAACGAACACTCATGCTCCCCACCACACCTACCACCAAACACTAGTAGCATGCCCACTTCTGCGATCGCATAATTCTTTGCACATCTCCCATGCAGGGCTGTGCTTTCTGGCTGGAATCTGAGCGCAGGTGAGCCAAGAGTTCACGGTTGCCTCCTTTCCACATGAATACACATGAAGCTGCCGCACACTGAATCAGACCCTTGGTCCAACAAGGTCAGTACTGTCTACTCAGACTGGCAGTTGCTCTCCGAGGACTAAGGTCTTTATATCACTCACTACCTGGTCCTTTTACCTGGAGATGCC
>NW_015178279.1:0-857 GCF_001447785.1 Gekko japonicus
AGGTTCCTTGCTTTAGCATCAACAGTAATATCAAAATATCGTTTGTACACTTGGAGGAACTCATGACGATTCAATGGATAATGAGGGTTTTTCCACACACACCATAGGCAGTCTGGTATAGTGGTTAAGACTGTTGGACTAGTATCTGGGAGACCTGGGTCTGAATCCCCACTCAGTCCATTTAAGCTCACTGGGTGACCTCGGGCCAGTGATCCTCTTTCAGCCTAACCTACCTCACAGGGATGTTGTGAGGATAAAATGGAGGAGAGGAGAATGGTGCAAGCAGCTTTGGGGACAAAGGCGGGGTAGAAATTAGGTTAATAAATAATAGAAACCCCCATCGCCTTGTGATGTATGAACTTCTTGACTCTGGATTCAGTGAGCGTGCCCATTTCTGCATCGGACTTAGGGACTGCATCGGACTTAGGAATACATTCTTAGATTTCATTTAGGGGGAGTCCAGACTGTCATGTGTGCTCTCTTATTTTTAATAGCTTTAACATGCACTGCTCTGATTTGTGCATTTGATTCTTTCATACTTTAATTTAATATCTTCAATTGCATTACTTTTAAATAAAGTTTTTAACTAGAACAGTCAGTGACTGTTGGCTGGGATAAACAAGTTTTTCACATGGGACCTGGGGGGGGGGATAAAGAAACTTCTGAATTTCCCTTAAAGTGAGAGGACTGAGCCCTGGAAAGAGGTGAAATCTAGAGGCAGATTCACTCCCTGCTAAGTACTATGGCCTAGTAGTTAGCATATTGCTATAATTCAGCCAAAGAGACACCTTTAGTTTCTATGTGGTTATTTTTTGGTAATACCCCCTCAGAAATGGGTCTCAACCAGCCAGTTTGGT
>NW_015178280.1:0-878 GCF_001447785.1 Gekko japonicus
TTTGAATGAGTGTCTGTAAATTCCACTGAGTGCACCAAATTATTGCTTTTCATTGCTCTCCCTTTTTTTTTTTTTGCAAGCTTCAGTATGAAATTTACTGTTTATAAAAGGGAGAAATCCACAGTACTGGCATGAGTCAGTCTCTTTGCTTCATTCTGGGGAGCTTTCCCTTAGCAAAAGCAGGGCTAATTTCCTGCCGGAGGGTCCCGGAGGAGCGCTCTGGCAGTAATGAGCTCAGGCCCCGCCCCCTCTTGAGGGGGGAGAATTAAATCCCTGGCTTCCCTGTGTGATCTTATCCGAGTGCCCCGCAGCCCAGGCTGGCTGGAGACAGGAAGGGGAGATGGGCAGACATGCCCTCCTTTTCTCCTTAGCCGCTTTTGCGGAGAGACTGGGGGGGATTTAAATGCCTGGTTTCCCTGCGTGATCTTCTCTAAGTGCTTCGCAGCTGTGGGGCACTTGGAGAAGATCGCTCAGGGAAGCCAGGCATGTCCGCCCACCTCCCCTTCCTGTCTCCAGCCAGCCCAGGCTGGCTGGAGATAGGAAGGGAAGCCGGGCAGATATGCCCTCCTTTCCCCCTGTGCCTCTCCGCTTTTGTGGAGAGACTCGGGGGGGGGGGATTTAGAATACAATGGAAAGATCCTGCCACCCCTGCGGCGTCACTCTAGAGGGAAGGGGTTTTAACTTTAAACCCCTTCTCTCTTCGCTTCCCCCCCACCCTGCCTTGGCAGGCCGGCTGGGGAACGGAAGGGGAGGCTTTTGAAGATGCCTCCCCCTCCTTTTGCTTCCCCTTCTGACATCACTTCCGGTGATGTCAGGGGGTGTTGCATATGTATTATGCTAATCGCAGGCATGCTAATAAGCTCCTTCACCTCTTTTTC
>NW_015178281.1:0-895 GCF_001447785.1 Gekko japonicus
TAGAGGGGACACTGCTGACCTAACAGACCTTCACTACACCCCTGGAGCAGGTGCGAAGGCACATGTTGGGTCCAAGGTTACCAGGACCCCATTTGACTGAAGAGCTTTCCCTTGGCCTCCTTCCCGGAGAGGCATCACCCTATTCTACTTCCTCTCCTCTATTCTACCTCGTCTCTTCTGAGCTGGGAGCCAGACATGGTACCTCCTCTTCAGCCTCTTCTTCCCTCAAGCCTTTAAAAGGCTGTAGTCAGGCCTGGGCCATGACAAGTGGCCTCCCGCTACCCAGGGAAGCCTTATGGGGGCATGGGCATGTCAGTTTGGTGTAGTGGCTGAGTGGCAATGCAGTTGTTTACGAATATCAATATACAGTAAAATTATAAACCTTGAAAATATATCTGGTTAATCATCAGAATCATCTACTGAAGCAGCGGTCTTGGCCCTAATTTTCCTTTCAGCCAAGGCACCTACCTCAGGGGGTGTCTGCTGTGGGGAGGGGAAGGGAAAGGAGATTGTAAGCCGCTCTGAGACTCCGAGTGAAGGGCAGTGTATAAATCCAATCTCTTCTTCTCCTGTTCATGGGTGGCTTCTGAGCTCTCTCTCCCATGCTGCTCACTTTTCCCACCCCAAGGTAAAGCCAACAGGCAGCTGACGAGCTGGCTGGCAGGTGTATCTTTGCAGGGTGCATCTGTAACCCCACTGGGCCTGGAAAATGCTGTGTGTGACGCTGTGGGGTGCCAAAAAGGAGGGGGATGGGTCTGACGATGGCCTAGCTGTCCCCTGACTTCACATAAGGATATCCGGGTGTGGTGCTGGTTCTTCTGGTACAGCACGCATGGGGTTGCCAGCTCTGTGTTTGGAAATTCCCGGAG
Organism: Gekko japonicus; assembly: GCF_001447785.1. NCBI lineage: Eukaryota > Metazoa > Chordata > Lepidosauria > Squamata > Gekkonidae > Gekko > Gekko japonicus. The sequence continues at coordinate 870 of NW_015178281.1, forward strand.
ATTTGGGGGGTGGATCCAGGATAGGG
>NW_015178282.1:0-847 GCF_001447785.1 Gekko japonicus
GAGACCTGGGTGAGGGAGGGTGAGACAGTCACCTTAAAAGAGCTGGCTCCTCCAGGTTTCTCAGTCCTCCATTAGTCCTGGCCAAAAGGGCGAGGGGTGGTAGTGCTACTCATCCAGGAGTTGTTTCCCTTCAGGGCACTCCCTGCTCCAGAGATCTCCAGTATTGATTGTGTTGGCCTAGTCTGGGATGCTGAAGAGAGTTTGGCTGTCTGGCTGGTATACCAACTGCCTAGTGTACTGGCAGACAGCCTACCAAGCCTGCTGGAGGTGGCATTGGGCTGGGCCTTGGAGTTCCCGAGATGAATAGTTCTCAGGGTCTTCAGTGTCCATGCTGATGCGGCTGCTCCTGGACAAGCTGTGAACCTGGTGTTTTTCATGGCAGCATTGGGACTCTTCCAGATTGTATCAGGCCCCACACATCAAGCAGGTCATGCGCTGGACTTGATCTTTTGCATGGGGATAGATATAGATCTGATTGCCATTGACAATATGTCACTGTCAGATCACTATGTCCTGAAGGCCAAGCTAAGTGCCCCAGCCCCTCTCTGTCTAGGCGGTGAGCTGATTTATGGTCACCTGCAAAGACTAATGGATCCAATTGGGTTCCAGAATGCTCTCCAAGATCCAGTGCCTCCCGACAATTCATTGGATGTGCTGATAGAGGACTCGAATACACGTCTCTCTGAAGCCATAGATGAAATCACTCCCTGATGCCCTCTTTTCTCCCACCCCAAACTAGCCCCATGGTATACCTTGGAGAGTAGGGGGATGAAGTGGGAGCTTAGACAGCTAGAGCAAGTTTGGCAACATTCTTGTGGCAAAGCTGCAAGAACATCTTATAGGTCAT
>NW_015178283.1:0-854 GCF_001447785.1 Gekko japonicus
TGAAAGGTGGATTCGATAAGATCGCTGTAAAAAACCCCAAGTACAGCCATCACATCAAAGTACCATCCCGTATCCCGCCCTGACTATGGCTGAACGAACATTTTCAAGAAAACCAGAATTTGCAGTGGGGGATTTCCCCTAGATATCCTGGTCCCAAGTAGTGTAGGATTTTAAAGGCTAAAACTAGTGCCCTGGAATGTGACCAGAGGAACTGGCAGTCAGTGAAGGAGACGAAGCTTTGGAGTGATGACGTCATATGACCTAAGCCTGCAAAAGCAGCTCGCTTGGCTCCAGATCAACCTTTCTCTCAGAGGAACGAGATTGTTTTCTATTTCCTTCATTTGTAAGGCTGAGTGCAGAATGTGAACGCAACGTCATAACCCGCATAGAGACGACGAGTGGGGGATGCTGCTTCCGTCTCTCTACATTTGAGCCATACATTCCCCTGCCTTCAGACTCTGCTGACGCAGACACGCTTGTACGCTGCTGTGTACTCTACACAGAGGCAGCACCCAACTGTCTTCAATCAAGGCGAGTGCCACAATAATCCAGCATTACCCAGTCCTATGCGATGGCTAATAACACTTAATTACGACTTCCCCAAGATGCCAAAGTCTGGCTGAACTAGACTAGTACAGAGAAGCAACTCTTCCTAGAGATAAATAGAGGGAATTGGAACCATAGAGTTGGAAGGGACCTCCAGGGTCATCTAGTCCAACCCCCTGCACAATGCAGGAAATTCACAAATACGTCCCCTCCTCCACACCCGCAGTGACCAATGTTCCATGCCCAGATGACGACAAAAAACCTCCAGGATCCCCGGGTAAACTGGCCTGGTGAAAAATTGCTTCCTG
>NW_015178284.1:0-861 GCF_001447785.1 Gekko japonicus
TTCAGGGTGAAGTTCAAATGAATCCTTTCTTCCAGCAAATTCTTTGGTGGTAATTCTTTGATGAACTCTGCCAGGAGCATTGGCTTGAAGTAAAAGGTACTAGGGGAGTTTTGGTTTGGTGTAGTGGTTAGGAGCATGGAGAACTGGGTTTGATTCCCCACTCCTCCACATGGAGCCGCTGGGTAACCTTTGGGCAAGCCACAGTTCTCTCAGAGCTTTTCTCTCGAGAACGGTTCTCAAAGAGCTCTTTCAGCCCCACCTACCTCACAAGGTGTCTCTTGTGGGGAGAGGAAGGGAAAGGAGTTTGTAAGCCGCTCTGAAACTCTGAGTGAAGTATAAATTCAATCTCCTCCTCCTCTGAATGTTCAGAGTACTGTGCTTACATTACCTTGTTAGCCCTAATGCAAGCTTGTAAAGAAGGTGAGTATTATCCCCAGATTATCCTCAGTCTTATCCACAGAAGCTGGGAGGGAGTGGCCTTCTTTCACTTAGTTAATTTATAGCAGAGCTCAGAGTCAAGCCAGGGAACTCCTGCATAAGGGAACTCCTACCTTGTAGCTCAGTGCCTTATCCACTCTGATATATCGTTGTGATAAGAGCCTTGTTTCTCTTTTCAGGCACCTGTCGTCCGTCTTGGGTAACAAGTTTGACCACGGGGCAGAAGCCATCATGCCAACCATCTTTAATCTCATTCCCAACAGTGCCAAAGTCATGGCCACTTCTGGCGTGGTAGCCGTCAGACTGATTATCCGAGTAAGTATTCTCTCAAAGCAAAAAATGAATGTTTTCTCAGGAACATTCCAATTAGAGCGGCAGAGGGGCGCAAATGTGGAAATTATCCCAATGAGCAGATTCTTCAGG
>NW_015178285.1:0-1106 GCF_001447785.1 Gekko japonicus
TGGCATGGCAAGGCCAGTGAGGGCGGCAGCAGACGGAGGGTGCGGGCGCACGGGGACGAACCTCGGGAGACCCCCCCTCTCCAATACCCCCTCCTCCAGTCTGGCAGTGGTGCCAACATTGCGGTGGCCTCCCCACCCCCAGGAATTGCAACAGAACCTGGCAACCCTAGATGGAGGTGGGAATCTATTTTATGCAGCTCTGATTGATAACGCCGCTGACATCAGAGCCGGGGATTTGCATAGGATTGGATAAATTAGCTTGTCACTCCTAGAAAGGAGGCGGGCTTAGATGCAATTCCATTCACCATGAATATCTGGACATTTGGGATTTTCACTTCAGTTTTCAGTCTTCAGTGGTAACTGGGTCCACGGGAGATTGGGCAGGAGTTAACCATCCCTTCAACTTCTTGTTACTGCAAGGAACTCTGCACGTGCTCCAAGGAACCTACTACAGCTCAGTAAAGTTTAGCTTAGCTAATTCAACAGCATAGTTTTTCATTCAAACCTTTCTGTGCTGTTGTTGCTATGTGCCTTCGCTTATATTTTGGTTTTGCCCTTTTCCCACCATCTTGGAATTCAACCACCCTTTTCCTTTTCTCTCTCTCTCTCTCTTATAATAAACCTTTTGAATATAAAGACTTTCTTTTGTTTTGCTTGGTACAATTTATTTATCTGGGATATTCCTCTTAGTCTCTTGTGCTAGGCTACACGGGTGTTACCAGGTTGGTTATAAGGTGTTTTCTAGGGTTTCTACCCTGTCACCAGTGTTCCCTCTAAGCTGAGTTAGTGTGAGCTAGCTCACAGTTTTTTAGCTTCTGGCTCACACATTTTTGTCTTCCCTCAGGAAGGATGGCTCCAGAGCAAATGATTTATGCAGTGGCCAAATCACTCACTCACGACTTTAATGCCAGTAGCTCCCAAAGTAGAATTTTTGCTCACAAGACTCCACAGCTTAGAGGGAACATTGCCTGTCACTTTGCTGCTGTTCTAGTACTGGGCTGGAAGGGTGCCTTCTCAGTGGGTCAGTCTAGTTGTTCTTAGGAGGTCCTGAGCAGTGGCAGCAAGTTACCAGTGTGTTTTCCAGGGAGCCCTTGGTCTAAGGGAGT
>NW_015178286.1:0-840 GCF_001447785.1 Gekko japonicus
TGGAAGTGACATCACTGTATTGCCAGCGATGTTGTCCCTGACGGCATGCGCAAAGCGTCCGAATAATAAAGAGTTCAGGTAGCTGTATTGGAGCTATATACAGTGGCTTTTATTTACAGATATATACATTCAGTCCATACCACCATGCGGTCTTGTGTTTCACAGAACTGGCCGACAAGGTGCTTCGCAGAACACTCTTCCACAGGTGTGGAACACTGACTCTTGGACTGCATTCCTTATATACATAACTTGCACCAATCAGAGTCATTTTGCCAACTCATGGTGATAGTTAACTGAGCTGATGCAACTCAGTGCAATCTGCATCTGGTGACCCTATCACATGACAGTCTTGCCTGTCACCTAGATCAGTTTAATCTAACATGCATATCTGGCTGTCATCTTGTCTTCATATATTACAATGTGCCGTCAGCCCCATGGCTGTCCTGGGCCTCCCATGCCACCACTAAGTCTCCCAACTCCCAGCTGATTGCTAGGGAGGACCTGGCAATCCTAAGGTGTACTGGTACGCGGCAACTCATGGGGCTACTCCCACAAGAGCCCCTACTTCCTAGCAAGCACTTGAGAGGATTGCTTTCCCTCCATTCATGCAAAAGTACAGAAAGGCCCTGACAGTCTACAGCAGCAGGGGTGTCAAACATCCGGCCCATCCAGGGATCTTATGCGGCCAGCAAGTGACTAATGCAAGAGAAGCTGGAGGGGAGTGGGCGGAGCCAATGCACTGTGGCTTCAGCACGGCGGAACAACCTGGCCTACGGCAGTCCAGCATCGTGGGAGCCTCTGCCCTCGCTGGCTGCACCGCTGCCTCTCCAGTCCGCCTCT
>NW_015178287.1:0-929 GCF_001447785.1 Gekko japonicus
ACAGCTCCAAGCTCTTCTCTAGCTCCGATGGTATCTCTGAGCCACAAAAGAGCTTTTTCTCTTTGTGCTGTCCACACACCCCACCATGCCATTCCCCACATTTCTTGTTACTGCCATAACAAAGGTTCCCTTTTTCCTATCAGGGAACAGTGCTTTGGAAGGATGAAGTGCTAGAGGGACTTCAGGAAGGAGATTCCTGAAGATCTCCAGGAAATGTCTCTTTGACCTGGCATGACCTGATCAGTGGATGGAGAAACAGATATGATAAAAATTCCTTGCAGCAGGAAGGGGTGCTCTTTTCCTTGGGTACTGCGTCCATGAGAACAGGCAGACCTCTCCACAGGGAAGGCAGCCACTGATCATGTGGTTGCCTAAAGAGCTGAAACAAGCTTCAAGGTAGGGGAAATTGTGTAGAGATCTAGAACTCCTGAGTTAAATGGCCTGTCCCATTTTAGAAGAAGAAGAGAAGAGATTGAATTTATACCCCGCCCTTCACTTGGAGTCTCAGAGCGGTTTACAAACTCCTTTCCCTTCCCCTCCCCACAACAGACACCCTGTGAGGTTGGTGGGGCTGAGAGAGCTCTGACACAAACTGCTCTTTTTCAAGGACAGCTGTGCCAGAGCTTGTGACTGACCCAAGGTCACATCAGCAGGTGCAAGTGGAGGAGTGGGGAATCAAACCCGGTTCTCCCAGATTAGAGTCCACGCACTTAACCACTACACCAATGGCAAGATGCAAGGCAAAGTCAGAGGGTCTTTCTCAGGCAAATCTTTTCTATGAATTCTGAGAGAAGAATTTCTAGAAGACGTGTGGAATTCCTTAGGAGGTTATCACACATCCTTATGAGAACCCATGGATTTAAATACATACAAAAATAAAACCCTTCTCTGAACCACCAAGTCACTGCTTGATACATTCCTTCTCCTTT
>NW_015178288.1:0-809 GCF_001447785.1 Gekko japonicus
AGGGCGGTATAGCAAATCGAAAGCTAAAATGAAACAAATAAATAAATAAATAAAAATGTTTGGGATGTCCCAACACAAAATTCTCAAGGATCCATAAGGATCCGTGCTTTGGAATCATGTTTTTGCAGAATGGATTCACCACAAAGCTGTGGATCTGTGATTTTTTGTGGTGCAAGTTGTGGCCGTGGATGTGCTATGTGATTTCATGGTGTGTTTGGGGTGACCCAATTGAAAAACCATGAGGATCCACGAGGATCCGTGCTTTGGAACCATGTTTTTGTAGCATGGGGTCGCCACAGAGCAGTGGACATATGATTTCTGTGGTGCATTCTGTGGCCATGGACAAGGCATATTATTTGATGGTGATGTTGGGGTGACACAATGCAAAAATCATAAGAGTTCATGGGGATCCATGCTTCAAAACCTTGTTTTTGCAGCATGGTGTTGCCACAGAGCCATGGCACCGTGATTTCTGTGAAGCAGGCTGTGGCCATGAACATGATATGGGATTTAATGGTATGTTTGGGGTGTCCCAACACAAAAACCCCAAACTTCCATGAGGATCCATGCTTCAGAATCATGTTTTTACAGAATGGATCCATGATTTTTGTGGTGCAAGCTGTGGCCGTAGACATGTTTTGTGATTTGATGGTGTGTTTCGGGTGAACCAGTTGAAAAACCCTGAGGATCCGTGCTTTGGAACCATATTTTTGCAGTTTTGTGGAGCCACGAATTCATGGTGGCATGAATTTTGGAGTGCTGCCTATAGTCTAGAACGCCGGGCCCGAAAAAGGGCCAGCCGAATGTCA
>NW_015178289.1:0-843 GCF_001447785.1 Gekko japonicus
TCTGTGGTATGGCAGGATATTGGGTGGTGATGTCTAAGGTGTTGAAAAGTCTTTTGCTATTGAGAACAATATGCTACTAAAATGGGAGAGATAGCACTCAATCGTTTTCTAATTCTACCATACTCTCCTTCTTTTGTGAGATTGGTGGCTGAACTCAGTTGACTTTATGAGGCTCCCCAGGCTTCAGACCCCTTGGCTGTAAAAGGGAGTGCCTATTCAAACAACAAAGTCCAAAATAAGAGGGGGAGCTTGCTGACTAAGGGGCCTTGGCTGGAGGAGGTGGTGGGTTCTTCACAACCACCTCCTGTTAATAACTTCCCTCTTTGTTCCAGAATTAGCAGACTGATGGGTCACCTCCGCATCCCTCTCTCCACTGTACTTTCCTTAGATATGTTGTCTTTTAGTCTGTAAGGCTAAGGGCCTATTTCGCTTATGTATTATCACTTGTCAGCAGCATTGTGTATTGAATTTTAACTGCTGTGAGCTCTCCTGCTAATGACCAGTATAGACATGACACAAGAGATCCAATAGATGGCTAAAAAGTGCATAATTTAATTGTAAGTCACATGTGTTATAGTTGTTTTCTTTCCGGGGGGTATAACTTTTAAGGTCGCATCGTGTCACTAGGAGGGCATATCCAAAGGCTAAATCCTGCAAATGAAGACATAGTTTCTATTTTCCATACACTTTTCCTTAAAGAAAAAATCAGGGTAAAAGAAAGATAGTTAGACTTGGTGGTTGTCCCTACACTTTGTTACCATAGCTCCCTACATTCATATTACTGTAATAAAGGTATTTATCACCTTTGTGTTATTGGCACCTGTATCCAACTTGTGCCCTTTT
>NW_015178290.1:0-857 GCF_001447785.1 Gekko japonicus
TCTCCGTCCCCTTCGAGTCCTTGAAGGCAGGTGGGGTTCCCTGTCTCCCCTTCAGCAGTATGCCAGCCATTTCGCTTAACGGAACGATCTGCTGGGAGCTCCAGCTGTGCTAGCAGCGACTGCTCATCTGGGGCCGTGGCGATGGGTGTGCCTCCATTGTGATCGCAACCCCAGTGGAAGGTGAAGAGATCCTGCCCGCACTGCAGGGACCCCCGAGCTCAGCTCGCAGCAAGGCTCTGTGCTCCGGATGGCAAGACTAGATCTAATTGGTGGGAATTACAAGGGAGTCGTTACCGGCTAAACATCAGGAGAAACTTCCTGACTGTAAGGGTGGTTGAGCAGTGGAGTAGACTGCCTCGGGAGGTGGTGGAGGCTCCTTTGCTGGACGTTTTCAAGCAAAGGCTGGACGACCATCTTTTGGGTATGTTGTAGGGCTCTCTTTCGGCTATGCTCCTGCAGAGTGCAGGGGGTTGGACTAGATGACCTGCAAGGTCCCTTCCAACTCTAACATTCTATGATTCTATGAGGTTCAGTTCTTGAGACAGTTATCCCCTGCTTTTCTCCTGAATGGGAAACACAAGACAGATGACAATATAATCTTTCCCTTACCCATTTGTCCTCACAACACCCCTGTGAGGGAGGGGCAGAGAAAGAGATGTCCCCCAGCAAGCTTCCATAGCGGAGTGGAGATTTGAACCCGGGTCTCTAAGATCTCGGTCCACTCCTGTTGGGTATTCCAATCCACCCCCACTCCTAGGTCCACTATCAGGAGCCCAGGTCTGTGCTGTATCATTGTGTGTGTGTGTGTGTGTGGAAGGTGCCCTCAAGTCACCGCTGACCAGTGTTCCCTCTAAGCT
>NW_015178291.1:0-854 GCF_001447785.1 Gekko japonicus
GGAAGATGGACTTGGCAACCCTATTTCCATAGCTTTCCTGTTTCATGATCCCCCTAACAAACATACTTTTCAGTGCCTACAGCAAACAGTGGAAATTAATGACTGTCTAGGGCCAGTGATGTCTAGTCATTAGATTCTCAGACCAGTGAGATCCAGATTCAGATCTTCACTTTCCCATAAAGCATACTGGGTGATCCAGTGTGTGCAGTGGTGGAGTAGGATCTGGGAGACATGGGTTCCAGTCCCTACTCTGCTACAAAGCTTGCTGGGGGCCTTCGGGTCAGTCACTCTCTCCTAGCTTAACCTACCTTACTGGGTTGTTGTGAGGATATAATGGGGGAAGGAGAACCACGCATGCCCCCTAAGCTCCTTGGAGGAAATGTTGGAGAAATGTGTTCTACATCGATAATTACAAACTTGCCCACCGTAAGCATCCTTCAGTTTAGGCTATCCACCAAAAATACAACCGATTCACAAGATACACATCCGACATACAAGTGGGAAGCCGATGTTCACCTTGGCCTGGATAGCCAAGGCTAGCCTGATGTTGTTGGATCTTGGAAGCTAAGCAGAGTCAGCCCTGGTTAGTATTTGGATGGGAGACCACCAAGGAAGTCCCGGGTCACTACACAGTGGCAGGCCATGGCAAACCACCTTGGTTAGTCTCTTGCCTTGAAAGCCCCTTGCTGGGGTCACCATAAGTCAGCTGCAACTTCACAGCACTTTACACACACACACCCACACATATTCAGGTGTTCCATTCCCCGCTCCCGAATTTCAGGATATTTCTGGCTTTTGTGCTTCATTCAAGAGACAGGATTCATAGAAAAATACCCCCCACACACACACACACA
>NW_015178292.1:0-854 GCF_001447785.1 Gekko japonicus
GCCACTGTGATGCGTACTCGGCCCTCGGTGACAGCATTCCAAATACAGAGGCTGCTCGGCCTCATGGTGGCTACTACGTCAGTTCTGGTCTTTGCCTAATTAAGAATGTGCCACCTACAACTCTGGTTCTTCCACAATTTCAATCCAGAGCGAGACACACACTCAACCCACCTATGCCCACCGGTCAAAGTACGGGACTCTTTGCTTTGGTGGACCATCCATCCCAACCTTTTCCAGGGAGCACCCTTCCATTCTCCATCACCCCAAATTATCCTGACTATGGATGCCTCTCTCTCGGGTTGGGGCACCCACATGATGGGACTTTGTGTTGGAGGCAGATGGGACACACAGAAACAGAACCGGCACATCAATTTCCTGGAACTGCTTGCGATACGGTTTGCTATCACCAGTTTCCTGTCCCTGATACAGGGGAAGTGTGTCACGGTCCTCACGGACAACACTGATGCCCTCAGTTATGTCAACAGGCAAGGGGGTACTGTCTCTCAACGCCTCTGCGAGCTCGCCCTACGGTTGTGGGACTTCTGCATCACCCACAATGTTTTCCTAGTCGCCATGCACTCCCCAGGACACTTGAACATGCAGGCAGACCACCTGAGTCGGGCAGGACTCAGTTTGCACGAGTGGGAAAAGAATCCGACTTACCTTCTTCCACTCTTCCGCAAGTGGGGGTTCCCCCATATAGATGTTTTCGCCACCAGGGTGAACAAAAAGTGTCCTCTGTTCTGCAGCCGAGGTGGCAGGAACCCGCAGTCCTTAGGGGGCGGTCTCCTCTTCCTGTGGTCCAGAGAATTCCCCTCCCTCTACTTTTTTTATCAAACTTTTATTTTGGATAT
>NW_015178293.1:0-842 GCF_001447785.1 Gekko japonicus
CCTTGTGCTCTCGCCCTTCGGCTCTGCCCCTGTGGCAGACATTTTGTGATTGGTCCCACATCCCATGGCAGCCATTTGTGCCCACTACCCTTTCTCAAAATTTCAGAAGTGCTTAGGGTTGCCAGGTCCCCCCTGACCACCAGCGGGGGATGGGGGCTAGGGCAGCCAAATCTAGGCTGCGATCATATGGAGCAGAAGCTGCGGCAGGCAAACGATTCCCCCACGGATTAAAGGGACGCGATCAGACAGACACATCTGTCTGGCATCCCGGAGTCGTTGGCGGGGTGTCTCATTGCGCCACAGGAGCGGTGCACAAAACCACCAGGGAAAGGTAAGTATTATGCGGAACTGCAGGGTGGGCAGGCGAAAGTCTGATTGCGCAAACGCGCATCAGTTCGCCCCGGGGCAAACAGCCTCACTTCCCGCCCGCAGTTCCTCGGTGGTACAATTGGAGCCCTAGGTTGGGAAACTCCTGGGAATTTGGGGATTGAGCCCGGGGTGGACAGGGACCTCAGTGGGGTACGATGCCATATAGCCCAGTCTCCAAACCTGTCATTTTCTCCAGGGGAACTGATCTCTGTAGTCTGGAGATGAGCTGTAATTCTGGAAGGTCCCTAGGTCCCACCTGGAGGCTGGCATCCCTAGAAGTGCCACAGACTCAACATGGTTGGGGACTCCTGCATTAGGGTATCCACACTAGACATTCAAACCGGTCCCAAACCTGTTTATTTTTCAAGGCTTCCAAGCAAAGAATCCTGGGGATGATTCCGTGTCAATACAAGGAAAATTGCTATGCTTCCGCGACAAGAACAAAGAATATTGTGACCTCTAAATGATAAAGA
>NW_015178294.1:0-847 GCF_001447785.1 Gekko japonicus
TTTCGAGCAAGGGAACCTTTAGCTTTACTCCTTGTAATGTAGGTACCGGAAGGAACAGGAACAGAAAAGTACTGGGTAGGTGATGACTCCTCAGTAGTAAGGCAGATATCCTCTGTGCCTGCTCAGAGGCATTCCATAACAGTCCAGAATCATGGCCATGTAAGTCTGATGAAACAGAACCAAAGAGGAGTCTCACAGCACCTTGAAGGTTACTCAGTTCATTGTGGGCTGAAGCTGTCATTAGGAGCCCACTTAAGAATATAGATGATGTGTGCTGGATCAGACCAGAGCTCCATCCAGTCCACTGTCCTGTTTCACACAGTGGCCAATCAGTTGCCCTGGAGGGCCAATAAACAGGCATAAAGGCTGTCTTGTCCAGAACCAGCTCCATCATGCAGAATCTTTAAAGATACAGGGCGTACTTTGCTACACTAAGGCTATGGTCACACACACTAAATAATCCACTTTCAAGCCACTTTCAGTGCGCTTTCCAACTGGATTTTGCCCATTCACACAGTAAAATCCAGTTGGAAAGTGGATTATTTAGTGTGTGTGACCACAGCCTAATACAGAACTGCTAGCTATGCTTCACTATACAGTCTGCTGGGGCAGTACAGAGGCTAAGACCTCTCCCCATAGGTTGCACAGACATTTGGAGGTTTACTGCCACACTGTGTGGAGGTTCCATTTAGTCGTCGTGGCAGGTCTCCGTTGACAGACATACCCTCCTTCTAAAGTCGTCAGTGCTTGTGGCCCCCAGGACATCCACTGGCAGCAAATTACTCACTTCCTTTTCGTACTTCGTACTTCCTTTTCTCTGCCCTCCTTCAGAAGCACTCTGTGTATT
>NW_015178295.1:0-840 GCF_001447785.1 Gekko japonicus
TGCCTAGGTCAGCTAAGGCACACAAGGTAGTTAAGTTCCATGCTCGATGAAGATGGAAAAAACCCCACTTTTCATGGCTGCGCTTACCTGTTTTTCTCACAATAAAGCATGGCTCAGTAAGACCCTCCCAGACTATCGATCTAATCATACACAGATGGACCGGCATAGGAGACAACACTGGATAAACCCCGCAGAAGATACCCCACATCACCAGCTCCTGCAACTTTCTGCGTCTGGCCAGTGATGGTATGAAAAGCTTTAATCCACTTCAGTGGGAATCCTCTACTTCCAATGGTCTCCACAGGATCCTTGATAAATACACCTCTGATTTTTATATTCCTGAGATCGTGAATTATCATGTCTGACATCAGAACCTGTTTCAGGGAACGTAGCCGACGTACACATTAGGATTCAGGGGGCCTACCTGGCCTTGTCAGGAGCTCAACGAGTCTCAGTCCACTGGAGACAAAGGATGTTCTAAGACAGTGGCAAACCAGACCACCTACGTTTCCAGCCTTTCATTGTCTTTTATTAGATCCACACAAACAAGTGGACATCCTTCTCCGGCCTGTAGAGAGACAGAACGGCCAATGTTGTTTCTCTATAGAACGCTACTGCCCTCCAGTGACCGCATAGCAATAATGACAATCAGAAAGTAACACCAGTGTACAAAATCGAAACACACTGTGTGTGTGTGTGTGTGTAGTTTTAAGGACACATGTGGGGACTTGTGAGAACTTGGAGGGGCATCTCATTTTCCCATCCCCCTCTATTTCTTTTTTACCCTTCCCTGACCCCCCCCAAAAAACCTTCTCCCTTTTTCCTATTTCCTTCTCTTTT
>NW_015178296.1:0-846 GCF_001447785.1 Gekko japonicus
CCCAGATTCTAGTCTGACACTCTAACCACGTCACCCTGCCACAGAGAGACGGCATCCAACCAGAAACAAAGGGAGAGGGCTGGGATGGGCTTTGTGGAGCAGTCAGGAAGGCAAGCTGGGATTTTAGCACAAGGCAGGCCAGACAAGCCAAGAGAGCCCCAGTCTAGATGCACACAACCTATCGGTGTTCTTCAATAAAGAGATGCACAAACTGAAAGAGTACAGCAGACCTCTGGGGTTAAAGAGGCTTGCCAACTGACGTGGAGGAGAATGCCCTGACCCCTTCACAGAGGTTTACTGTGTGGGAATGGGCCATGGAAGCTTCCCATGACACTGATGTCCCACTAAGTCTCTATTAAAGGGACAGGGCATTTTTCTTCAGGCCTGTCGGCAACGTTATGTCTTCTGGGCCACAGCTTCCGATCCTCCCTGCTCGGTGCTATGGCTCACCCCCAAAAGACAGGAAGTAGTAATGAAAAGCAGAGGAGGCATTAACATGGGTGCCATTCCTTCCCCTCACCTTTGCATAATGACTTCTCACTGGAGGGAGGGCTAGGGCCTCCCTTTCTGCGTTGACAGCTTGCGCCAAAGAATCTGAGGAGTCAAGCCTTAAGGGATGACTTTGCAGTCGCAAGCATTCCCTCTGCACTGGTTTCCCCCCCACACTCCGGTTTATTCATTTGTGTGTTCTGTATGCATCCTGCATCAACAAACAAAACCCACATTTTTTGAGTTAACTAGCTGCCAACCCCTCCCTCCCTCCCTGATTCCGCAGAAAGAAAGGGAAAGAAGGGGGAAATCCAGGCCCCCGCATGCCAGACTGACACATTTGGAAGCAGGGAATCC
>NW_015178297.1:0-843 GCF_001447785.1 Gekko japonicus
CGGGAAATATTGCACACAGTTGTTTTGCTAGTGTTTTGGTCGCTTTTTACTGTGCGCTGTACCTCTGTTGTCCCAAACTGAGCATGCCCACAGACCTCAAACAGAACCGCATTTTCTTGGTTTGCACCCATCCCATTTCTCAATCCAGAGCTGGGAACCCTAGACACTCCGGTTCAGGTATTCAGTGACCCTCAAGAGAGCCCCCCTCCTGTAAGCATCACAATACACTCCCCCATCTTCTCCTTTTCTTCTAGATGCCAGGTCTATAACTGCAAAAACGAAATTCCTGGGCCGTAGAAAGGAAAAGCATTTCTTAGAGAAACCGGCGGTACAGATCCCATGCTGGGAAAGTCTCAATGGGTTCATCCCAGGCCACCAAAGTAGAACGCCTCCAATGGAGAAGTGAGAAGAATAGGAAATGGAGGCCCCAAACTATTTTACACTCGCTGTTATCCAACAAAAGTGAGAAATGTGATAAGTTAGTTCAAGCTGTCAGGGGCAAGCCGCTGCTTTTCTGTCAAGCCTCTGGATGCATTAGTTACAGCTCATCAGGATTCCACCACTGCGTCAAACACCTGCCGACGCTGGCGCTCATTCTTCAAATGTGTCAGTTGGAAAAGATCTTCAGTGGCATTTTAGGCAAGCAAAAGAGAGGCAGATCTTTCATTTCGTCCCTCAGCCCTGTAAATTCTCCTGTTTTCACACTGTTTCAAGATTTGGAGAAGGCAGTATAAAGGAAGTGATAGATGGAATCCTAATTACCTCATGGTTTCCTGTAATGTATTGATACCGGAACTCCTCTAAGGATGGTGTAGAAGGCTTTCAAGGCCGGAGTTCATTAGT
>NW_015178298.1:0-821 GCF_001447785.1 Gekko japonicus
ACCTAGACCTACACATATATCCAGTAGGCCCAAAACGGCGTCATGCAGAGATTATATAATCTTGGTAAAAAACAATAATATGGCTATATAAGAGATTACAACCTTTCTAATCTGGCTATCTGACCAGGCTCCCATAAGTATTGAACTTGAATTAAAACTACCCACAACAAATAGACCCTGGAGATACAATATCTTATAATGGCAAAGGAAGAAGACAGGAAATATATGACAACACAGATAAAACTATATTTTAAGGAAAATAGAGGAACGGTGCCAACTAATATACTATGGGATGCTGCTAAAGCGGTAATAAGGGGCCACTGTATAAAGAAAGAAAAGAGCATAAAAAGAGAATGGTATAAAAAAAGACAAATCAAACTCCAGGAATTAGAGAAGTTACAAAAGGAACAAATGGAAAAATATAGCTCTAATTTACAGAGCAAAATCAAAGAGATTCAAAAACAATTGGAAGCATTAGACATAGCAACAATATGGAAAAAGGAAATTATGGTAAGGAATGACTTCCAGAGGAATAGCATCAACACAGCGAAAAGATTGGCAAACTATCTGAAGATCAAAAAAGCAAAACAGATGGTTAGAAGTATAAAAATCAATAATAACTCAACACAGGCCCCTGCCACACGGGGGAGAAAATGCATGGCCAAAGTGTTGGAAGCCGCACCAAAATAGACACACCGTGGCGGGATCACATGGATCCCCTGAGCCACGGCGCTTTTGCTCCCCGGCATGGTCAGATGCCGGGGAGAAAGCCATGGAGGGGAGTGGGAGGTTGCCGGCTGCGCATGCGTGCACATGTGCAG
>NW_015178299.1:0-845 GCF_001447785.1 Gekko japonicus
CTGCCTGCAGCCCTTGCATGGAAGGCTGATTCATCCAAAGACCTCTGAGGGCCACAGTAGCTACTGACGGGTCCCTCACCCCTCCGTGGATCTAGCAGGAGACAATCCATCGGCAACTGGGTAACTGAATTTGCAAGAGCAGAACTCGTTCAAGACAAAGCCTTATTACGAGTCTACAACAATAATGAAGACTGGATTTCCACTAATGCAATCAGTTTGTTTATTCTACTGCTTCTGCAAACTGAATCACTCCTGTTAGCAGCCAGTTCTGAAAACCTCCTTCACTCAGATCTGAACATCCTGGGGTGATAAAAACGCATGCAGAGTATGCACCACGGGGACCCAGCACGGCTTGCTAAAAGACCTATTACTTTACATTTGGGGGGGGGACCCTCCTGTTCTGCTTTGCAGTACGCAGGCCTAAATGGGAGGAAATGACACCTTCTTCTGGGAGTTATGAGATCCTGAGTCATTATGGAAGTCTAAACAAGTGCATTAGCTAGACCCCTTCTGGCTTCACTTGGGGGGGGGGATGGGGTCTTAGGTGGGCCCTCCTCTCCCCCAAGATTGCCAGAGTCAGTGTGGTGCAATGGTCAGAGCATTGGACTAGGACCAGAAGGCCCAGGTTCAAATCCCCTCTCATTCCCTGGACGCTCACTGGATGGGTCTTGGGCCAGTCATATACTCTCAGCCTAACCCTACCTCATAGGGTTGTTGTGAGGATAAATCAGAGGGGAGGAGAATGACGTAAGCCGCTTCGGGTACCCAGCGGGGAGACGGGTGGGGTATAAATGAATCAAAGAACATATCATCATGCAGGGGCAAAATTATAACAGCTGCAATGT
>NW_015178300.1:0-835 GCF_001447785.1 Gekko japonicus
GAAAAATATGAAGAAACCAGTATAATGTAATTTCGCGTAAAGTGGTTGCCATAACTGTACCACAAAGATTTAAGACTATTCATCATAAAAGGTTTAAGATTTTCATAACAAGTATAAAATGTAAAAGCATTGAATTATACAGGTTGAATAGCATGTTGTTCTTAATAAATGCGTGGCTTTGTATCTTTATGTTGCAATTGCAGATCTAATATAATTATTAAGAGGAAGGGATTGATGTTAGATATAGGAAAATATATAACATAAGTAGGTGTACCTCACCATGGATAAAAGACGTGTTACAGAAATTAGGTAGAGTAGGAAAAGTAAACATACAGAGAGGGAAAGCCAGAATACAGAAGGGTCATTTATCCTAAGGACAAATGTAACTCAAAACGGTTTGCTTCACCTTGTATATATATAAAAAATATATATATTAAGAACAGTAGAGGTAAAAGAAAGGGGAATATCAGAGAGAGAGGAAAGAGAAGAGAAACTAAAAAAATTATTATCCGGTGTTTATGTGCTTTCCCCCCCCCCTTTATTTTTTTTTTGACTAATATCTAAAATAAAGGGAAAATTCTGGTTATTTACACTATTAAACGTTTAAAAGTTTACAAAAGAGCGAAAAATACAAAAGGATGAATACCAAGCGTGTAGGTATTGCTTTAACACAAAAATCAAATAGGTTGGATCCCCCTGAATTTAGGTAGGATAATTTCACCTTCTTGAATGGATATAAATAATTTCTGAGTTGAGGGGGGGGGAAAGAAAAAAAAAACTGGTTGAGTTCACCAATAATCTTAATACTTTTCAATTCAAGATATTAAAGAGGTAA
>NW_015178301.1:0-841 GCF_001447785.1 Gekko japonicus
TGGATCAAATTTTGCCACTAGTTCTAAAACACCAAGATAGGCCCCAGTCACACGGGACAATTTGCCCTGCAAAATGGACAGGTTGAGGGCACATTGAACGGGCGCGATCATACCACAACATCTGGGAAGCGTCATGCACCCGTCCCCGATCCATTCCTTCGGCCCGAAAATGCACATTGAAAAGGTACCGGCAACAGAGCACTACCTTCCGGATGACGTGCAGCAACGCCGTCAACTGATCACTATGTGAAATGTCAGGAGTGGAATCTACTGCAAATCTGAAATATCCAGCCTTTCTCACATCAGCCAGAATTGCATCCTTAACTTTTTTTGCCATGAGTTGAACCATTTCCTCACATATAGTTTTTGACAAATAAGAGGGATTGCCTGATCCAGAATGTCCATACCGATTGATATGAGCAAGTAAAAATGGATCAAATTTTGCAACTAGTCCTAAAAGACCATGATAATTGGCATTATTTGGAGATCCAAAGTGTCCATTGTCTCCTCTGAATGGTAAGTCTTGTTCAGTAAGAGTGCATATTACAGCAATAATTCTCTCCATGACATGCCGCTAGTACTGCTGTTCTGCTTTTATTTATTCCTCTAGCTTGGAAGTTAACATTTGCCCTCACTTCCTTGTTAGGTAGGCCAACATGGCATTCCTATGCTTCTCTGAGTTTTCATGAGTTTGGATAAGATGGGGGTTTTGCCAGTCATCAAACCCTTCAGAAGCTAAACCTGTGAAAGAAGATGCAAACCACAAACCAACATCTGTTACAGTAGATCTATGTTTTGCCTTATATTTATCGGCATCTGGAACACCTTGGACTTGGCCTAT
>NW_015178302.1:0-838 GCF_001447785.1 Gekko japonicus
TGATCCAATATATATCTGTTTGGGCCAAATATACCAATGAATATCCTCAGTCCAAATATCCTCAGTCCACTAATCATTTCAAATATGGATCAAAATAAACTTGAACATTTTTAAATAACTTTGATTGAATATCAAACAATACCTAGGAAACAGGAGGATTCAGGCAATGTTCCTCATCATACAATATAACATAGGGTAAAACATATATAAATTAGCAGAAGCACAATAACAGTATCAAACATGGTAACAGTGACAACAATAAAAACCAGATCAGTGTCAAACATCACACAGGCAAAGTCATGTTGTTCGAATTGAAAGTAACACCAACTCAAGGCACAGTGGATAGCTGGTAACGACATGCCATTGTCTTTGTCTTGTATAAGACTCGGCTTATTGGAGGCTTGGAGGGTTGTATACTCCATAAAAGGTGCCCAATTCTTGAGGAGACTAGTGCTGGCTCTTCACCCGTTTCAAGAAGAATCTTCTTCATAGTCATGAAATATTCCACTTGCCTAATCTCTTAACATGGTATCAAATATATTTGTGGTGGTTAGTGTGATAAAATATACAGATGGTTTATATGACTCAGTAGTTCCATGTGTTTTGTATCACTTCGTGTGCATAGATGAGGCCTTAGCTCTGATCTAAGTCCATGGAAATCAGTGGCGCCCATTTAAATAGCAGCGGATTCCTATTTCTATCTGCTAAGCATTGGAGGGTTTGCTGACCTAGCATATCACCTTTCATGCTCTGGGTAAAAAAATCATAGCATTTCTGTCAGGGACGCGCCTCATTGCCGCTTCAACAGGCGTCGCACCCCTGTGAGTGGGCTGAGGCA
>NW_015178303.1:0-835 GCF_001447785.1 Gekko japonicus
ACATAAAAGAAATGTACAGCTCTGTCAATAAATCTTAACTGTTGGCCAGTTCACTCATGCAAACTGGCCATTCCTTCCGTCACAGTGCAAGCCTAAGCAAAGTTACACCCTTCTAAGTCCTAATGAAACCAACAGGTTTCAACTGAATTTAAAGAGTGTTAACTCTGCTTGGGATTCTACTATTTGCCTTTCCATAAGGTTGCTTGAGCACTATGTGAACTGGATTGTCCATGAATACAGCCAGAAGGCTGGCTGTAAATGAAGCAGCTATAAAATTTCTGCCATGACCACAAACATATCTGCATTCTAACCCCAGATTAAAAAACTCCTTGTGTGCAGGCAGCCAATACTTGAGAAAAAAGGCTAAGGCTTCAGCTCTGTGGGTACTTAGCAAATTAGTGAGCTCCAGTGCATACAAAGGGACATTACTGGATCAGGCACAGAAATCAAGCACAAATAAAATAAGATGAAACGCAGTTCCTCTGTCCCTGAACTGATCCCTATATTTATTTTCCCTCGAGATGAGGTTCAGTTACCAACCTGCAGCCTGGCCTCCTGCCTTCTACAGGTAGTTCTGGATCCCTCCGAGGATCCCTTCCCACTGCTGCCTTACCTGATCCCCAAGGCCTCTCTCTGCCTGTGGGCAATCTGCAGCAAGAGCCTCCTGCCCTCTCTGAGGGTTGCAGGATGACTCCCCCCTCCCAGGCTGGGTGGAGCATTTATATCATCGGACTCTGCTCCCTGGCTTTCCCGCACTTTTTGGCCATAGAGGCATCTGGGATTTGTAGGCCTACCCTGGAGATCTGCCCTACTTCCCAGGACGGGTGGCCATTTT
>NW_015178304.1:0-841 GCF_001447785.1 Gekko japonicus
TAGGTAACTCAATAAAGGGAAAACTGGAAATTTTGGGAATCAGCAGGACCTTCGACAATTGCTCTCTGACAAAGAAATGCAAAATAATGCTGACGCTATTGTCCTTCACTACTTTCTGGAACTGTTTAGTAGGGATTTTAAAACTGGGCTCAAATGTGAAATGGGTTTCTGCTTGGAAATACATTAACGAATAGGGAGATGTGTGAAAAAAGTGAGTACCCGTGCTCTCTCTCTCTCTCTTTTGCCATCAAGTTACAGCTGACTTATGGCAACCCTGTATGGTTTTCAAGACAGGAGACCTTCTGAGGTGGTTTGCCATCGTCTGCCTTAACATGGCGTGGCCAACCTGGTATTCCTTGGTGGTCTCCCATCCAAATGCTAACCAGGGCTGACCCTGCTCAGGTTCTGAGTTCTTACAGGATCAGGCTAGCCTGGGCGATCCGGGTCAGGGCTAACGTGCTCCATACCAATGGTGTAGTGTGCATTTTTTTCTATAAGGAGAAAGCAGTCAGAGTTTGTAGTTGGAAAAAACAATCTGGGGGGACCATGAGGAATTGAGGGAGGGGACAGTTTGGACATTTCCTTCCCACGTACCTCAGAAATCTTCTTCTGCAAGATTCTGTAAGCTCTCAGGGGTTCTTGAATCCTTTTTTCCCCCTTTGACTAACTCTCAGTTGCTCTCATAATTCATATCTCCATGATCCAATGTGGTGTAGTGGTTAAGAGTGGAGGACTCTGATCTGATGAACGAAATTTGATTCCTCAGTCTTCCCCCCAAAACCAGCTGGGCAACCCTGGGCCAGTCACAGTTCTGAGAGAACTCTCTCAGCCCCATCTACCT
>NW_015178305.1:0-836 GCF_001447785.1 Gekko japonicus
TTGCTAATTAGTGGCAGGGGAGAAGAAAAGAGAGAAGCCTCGTTTTCTTAGTGGGAGCCCAAGGGTGACATGGAGGGCAGGACTAGCTCATAGATACCATAACATTGTATCAAATAGCAGATGGGGGAAACACAGTTAGGTACACCCATCCATTCTCATCATGCTTTGGCTTCCCATTAAGAACATTAAGCCTACCTATTTCCTCCATCAACCACCAACTGGAAACAGAGACTTGATAGTACCATCCTCACAACAGCTGTAAGCCTAGCCTATCCTCCACACAAGACCAAGCACAGAATCTTTTCAAGCAGGTCACACAGCCTCTGGCAGCAGGGAGGAGGGATTGCCTTCCTGCTGGAGGGGTTTACCTCTTCAGCCCTCGGTACCAGAGGCAACCCCGTCCAGCTTTCTTTTCAGGTATAGAAGACAGAAGTTAGAAGATTGAATGGGTAATAATTAATGAATAATCAAATGAAGACGTATTAATGGTTAGAATGTGACTCTGAGGGAGTCGTATGGTGGTTTTTTTAAGCGGGTAGGATATGGGAATAAGAAAAAAAGGAAAAAGCCTATGAAATAGAGTATAAATATATATTGTATAAAATAGTCCTACTAAATATGTACTCAATAAAAAAGCAGGTCACAGAAAATTAAAGATTCAAACTATAAGTGTGCATTTATGTGCATTTGAACTGTGTGTCCATTTATGACTTCCTTTTCACTTTGACCAGTGCAGCTTCCATAGGAAATAAAGTAACCCACTTTTAAAATTGACACCATATGCTATCAGCGGTGATTGCTTCACAAAGAGACCACTGACCCAGTAGTAAAACATG
>NW_015178306.1:0-811 GCF_001447785.1 Gekko japonicus
TCCCTATGAAGGATGCTTTTAGTCTGGCCTGAAGATAATTACATAAAATATGTACATACACTTGATTGTTATTATAAATAACAAGTTTTGTTTTGTTCCAGGGATCATTTCTTTGCCCCCCCCCCTTTCTGTGTTTCTAGCTGGGCACGGTCCTCTATTTCTCCTCTAAACTATACAGGTCGAGCTCTTCCTTCCTGCTTTGATATGGGTAGCAGGGAAATGCTTGTTCTTTCATAAATCAAAAGGGCTTATAGATTGTATAGGTCATGTACACATGGCTTGGATGCTATTGGGAAGTGGCCTTGGACTGGAGTAATTCTGCATAGGATTGCACTGTGACTGAACTCTTCCCCCCAACTACTGCTTTTGCCCTGAAACCTTTCCCCCTCTTTTCTTCAGGCCAGGCTTCCTTCCTGTCTTGAATCCTGAATGGGAGGGAAGACGCTGAAGGTACTTGGTGCGGAAAGCTCAATATCCCCTTGCCTCTTCCCGACTTGAAATCACCTCTTTATACTCTTTTGGTGCAACCCAGGCTCTAAAATTTTGGTGTGTTATCTTACTATATAGTTAGACCTGTGTAATTATTTATGGTCAATGACCATTAGCAATTATTTATAGTTAGACCTGTCCCAAAATGTCTCCTCCTTTTAAATGTATTTAATTTGGCGTGACTTGGAAATTGCATGGCACCTTTCTCAGGAATGGAAGATAGGCCACCGGATGTAAGGTGCTGCAGTCATCCATGTCCAGAGCTCCTCCTTAGGAATGGTCTCAGGACTTCTTCCTTCAAGCTGGTGATCACCAGCCTCTC
>NW_015178307.1:0-885 GCF_001447785.1 Gekko japonicus
TTGTCCTACCGTGAACTCACAAGGTGGCACGAGGACAGCCCTTTTCTCTCAGACTACTCCTCCACCTGCAAACAGCGGGATAATCATACTAACCTGCTCTGTCGTTCTATTACAAACGACGACTGAGGGGTGACACGATCGAGGTTTATAAGATTATGCATGGGAAAGAGCAGGTAGAGAAAGAGGTCCTTTTCTCCCTTTCTCACAATACATGAACTACCGACCTTCCACAGCCTGCAGTTCAGTGTCTTAACCACTTAAGCCACCGCAGCTCCTTACCAGGGAGAAAGGTGGCTAATAAAACAGTTTAGGTAAATAACAATAAAACAAATATCTCTCGATCTACCTTGATATCCATTCCCTGGCCAGGAGGTCCACGATCCCCCTTGGAAGAAACACAAGAGTCAGCACTAGAGTTTGGAAGTGTGTCACATGATATCCAGGAGGCGGAGTGAGGAATTCGGAAAGCCCCTGACTAGACTCTTGTCCTACCGTGAACTCACAAGGTGGCAAGAGGACAGCCTTTTTCTCTCAGACTCCTCCTCCATCTGCAAACAGCTACTCTGACCTACTCTGTCGTTCTAACTATTACAACCACATAACATGCGCAAAGTGCTTTAAGCATGACAAAAAAGAAAAGAAAAGCCATTCTGCTTATGAAAATCACTCAGGGCTGTCCATCATAGAAGGTGGAATTAATTTCAGTGCCCCTCTCAGCAGCCAAAGCTGCTATTGCATTGCATTGGAAATCTAGTGTTTATCCTAATAGTCCTCTCTGGCATTAAAATTTTTTTTTTGAGAATATTATATTTTGGCAAAGATGACTGAACATCTTTCTCAATCTGATTTTAATTTAACTGAGCCTTATTTTGTTACAATTTGGTT
>NW_015178308.1:0-832 GCF_001447785.1 Gekko japonicus
TTTCAGCCAGACGAAAAAGCAACATGATGGCTAATCTACCCCAAATCCCTCCCTAGACCTCCCGGGGGGGGGGGAGGTGTTTCCCACAGCAGCCCACCGGGTGCCCATTTCAGCACGGGAACCGAAGCCAATGCTTCCCATGATTCTTGGGCCCCAGGAAATGGTTTCCAGAGCTCTGCTGCCCCAGAAGTTGGAGGCTCCCTGTATTCCCCAGGCTGAAGAGCTTTGCCGAGGTCTCCTTTTTAAGCCACCTTGAATTCCTCTTATGGGAGGAAGGTGAGATAAGATGATTTAAAATTACTGGGAGGAATTGCCCCCCATGAATCTGTCTAATTCCCTTTTAGAGGCATCACAGTGAATCGACATTGACTGCCGCAAATTAACTCTGTTTCGTGCTAAGAAGTTTTAAAGTTTTTCTCCTGACCAGAACTCTGTACCCATCAAAGTCACTGGGTGCCCCGACTGTATCCAGGCACAAGGAGCCCTTACCACAGGAGGGGGCATCTTGGGCATGCTCCTCGGCCTGCGCCCTCTGTCCTTGCTCCAAGGAAGCTCCTTCCGCCTCAGGGAACGTAGCTACTTTCTTCACGGATGGTGCCCACATCTGAAACAGCAGCGAGGGAGAGGGGTAAGAGATGGAATGGAAAAGAGACCAAGGAACAGATCCTGCCCCACTCCCAGACTCTGCACCCTTCCATCAGCAGGTCTGGTGAGTTATCTGGAGGGATCAGATCTTCTCTAGTAGAAGAGGCTGCTGAAGGAAAACGCGAAATCTCCCATTTGGATGTTAAAGTCTGGAAAGTGAACCTTTAGGATAAGGCCAGATATTGTT
>NW_015178309.1:0-853 GCF_001447785.1 Gekko japonicus
AACCTTTACCTTTACCTTTTAAAAAAATATTGCGCAAAACTGAAGCCCCGTCTTAACAAAAGAATACCAAAACAATACTTTATTTCATATAGCAAGTATTCACATACCACAAATAACACATAGAAACGAGGTAACAGACAAACATAGAGCGGGTGGGGGGGGCGGTTCCAGTCAGAGCAACACAGAGAACTCTAGTCTCTCAATGTTCCACCGAGTGGACAAAGCTGGCTTGTGAGGGGGCCCGATTTATACAGATACATCAGAGCATTTCACAAAAAAATGACACCTCACTGAATTACATCCATCTGTACTTCAATTGTTGGTTTGATATGTAAGAGATGTTCTCTTGCAGTCAAGACTCAGGAAAACAACATTGTTTGTCCAAGGATGTTCCCAAACGATTTACAACTTGACTTATTACCTTTGCAATTGACAGCATCAGGTTGCTCCTCCGCTATCCCAGAGATGAGATAACAACAGACCTTGGGCCTGGTTTCTGTTATGTGATGTTCTGTGCTGTGAAAGCTAATAGAGGGGCTTTTGACTATTTGCCTATTGTATTCCTAAACCTAAAAGGTAAAGGTTCCCTTGCCCTGTAAGAAGAGCTCTGTAAGCTCCTGGAGGATTGGCTACATTAGGGGTGTGTGGCCTAATATGCAAAGGAGTACCAGCTACAAAAAGAGCCCTGCCATTTCCGCCTCACCCTCTTTAGGTTGACACTCCCGCCCTGTTCTGCTTTCTTCCCCTTCTTCTCCAGAGACAAAAGAGGATGTTTCCTCCCGCTCAGGCAAACTTTTTTAAAAAGCCAGAGAGAGGATAAAAATGAATCAGTCAATATAAAGGAATAGGGGAT
>NW_015178310.1:0-860 GCF_001447785.1 Gekko japonicus
AGGAAGTCCAGGGTTGCTGTGTAGAGGCATGCAAAGGCAAACTACCTCTGAACACTGCTTTCCTTGAAAACTCTATGAGGTCACCGTCAATGTTCCCTCTAAGCTGTGGAGTCTTGTGAGCCAAAATTCTACTTTGTGAGCTACTGGCATTAAAGTTGTGAGCGAGTGATTTGGCTAAAGGAGATGCTCTGCCACTGAGCCACAGCCTCTTCCCAAGGAAGTCCAGGATTGCTGTGTAGAGGCATGCAAAGGTAAACTACCTCTGAACACTGCTTTCCTTGAAAACTCTATGGGGTCACCGTAAGTTGGATGCAACTTGATGGGGGGGGGGAGAGACTAAAATCCAACAACCTTATTGAGCTTGTGAGAGACTTTTTAGGATTTTGAGAACAGGTAGTGGATGTCACCACAAAATCGCCACTGGGAGGTGTGGCCAAGCAAAAGACGTTTGGCTGCTATCGTGGGCTGTGGCCAAGCAAAAGACGTTTGGAGGTTCCAAGCCAAGCATCTTGCTGTAATGGAGGTGGCAGTTCCCAAATGGGAGCTCCCTGCAGACTCAAAGGTGATACCGTACCTCCTGAGCAGTTCTGAAACACCTCCTGCTCCCCATGAAGTGGTGGAAAGCCAAGACTGTCTCTTTGCTTTGAGAAGAAAGGAGTGGACATCAGGAAATGCCTCAGAGGACTTCTTGTTGGGGATCACTGGCCCAGTCCAAAGAGACCAGGTAACCTGGAGTGACCATGTGCAGTATGTACCTCAGGGTTGATCGGGTGAACAGAGCTGGGTCAGAAGAAGGAAAGACCTAGAGGATGGGTGGATTGAAACATACCCCAGGCTCCAGGGTGTGGTGCCACGTCTCT
>NW_015178311.1:0-985 GCF_001447785.1 Gekko japonicus
AAGAGCATACAAGAAGAACAGGACCCCCCACCTATGCATATTTCTCACAGTGCGGGCATTGACCTTACATACGTACGTATATGTATTTGTGTAGGCTCTCTCCGTGTGATTATGTTATTTTTCTAGCATTCCCGCTTCCCAATACAGTCTGTATGCAGCCAGGCTCAGTGCCCATGTTAGGACAAAAATACACAGGTGGAGAAAGGAGCGAGTGCAGGGGGCCCACAAACTCAGTTCTGCTCCCCCTCGGTGCACCAGTGTTCTTCTGTGTTCAAAGAATAAACACTAAATTGAGAACAAAGAGTGACAGATCACAGGACATATGCAGCGCCATTTCTCTTGCTGGTGATCAGAAGCAGATGGCCTGAAAAAAATTACAGCCGGGGCTCACCCTTGAATTAGCAGTGCATTTAACATCCTCCTGCATCCTTTGCTTGGTCAAACATGACTGGTATTTTAAAATTACATACAATGCTTGGTAAGGGAATTTGTTACCTATCTGCATGTCATGGTGAGCAGGATACCACACAAGCCTCAGTGTGGCCAACAATGAAAGGGGAAAGTCTATCACTCATTTCAGGCATTGCAGTTGTGTGTACCAGAAGTGCATGCTACCCACAATCTTCCCAGTATGTGTGGTCACTATTTCGTCAGAATAGGGCACCATCCTTATTCAGTATTTGCTACACTGAAGCAGAAAATATGTGTGGTATCCTAGTCAGATGAAATGGTAAGCATGTATATGGGGAGGGTGGCAAGACAGCACACATTCCCAATACATGCAGTTGGATACCCCCAAGTCCAATGCCTGAAGAAGGCTTATATTCCTATGTGAAAAGTTGTCCGAACCCACCCATTGAGCAGCAATAGTCCAAGTGTGAAAACACTATAGTGTGGGAGAAAACGAAGGCCAGCCGACCTGCTTACCTGGTGTATTGAGTTGATACCCCCAAGTCCAAAGTTTTATTTGAGGTATGTTTTGTGT
>NW_015178312.1:0-852 GCF_001447785.1 Gekko japonicus
TGGGGAGGGAACAGATTTTTTTGGGGGGGGTATTAAAAGGGGTTCCCTGAAGCATGCAGATAGTGCTATCCAGGGGTCTTTTAGTAGAAAAAGAGCTACTAGGCTATTAGCATAATAGCTTATTAGCATATGCAACACCCCCTGACAACCTCGATCCAAACATCCTAAAGTGTGAAGTCAAATGGGCCTTAGAAAGCATTACTAACAACAAAGCTAGCAGAGGTGATGGTATCCCAGCTGAGCTATTCAAAGTCTTAAAAGATTAAGCTTTTAAAGTGCTGCACTCAATATGCCAGCAAATTTGGAAAACGCAACACTGGCCGCAAGATTGGGAAAGGTCAGTTTACATTCCAATTCCAAAGAAGGGCAATGCCAAGGAATGTTCAAACTATCACACAATTGCACTCATTTCACACACTAGCAAGGTCATGCTCAAGATCCTACAAGCTATGCTTCAGCAGTACATGGATAGAGAACTGTCAGAAGTATAAGCTGGGTTTCAAAGACACAGAGGAACTAGAGATCAAATTGCCAACATTCACTGGATTATGGAGAAAGCAAAGGAATACCAGAACAACATCTACTTTTGCTTCATTGAGTATGCTAAAGCCTTTGATTGTGTGAATCACAACAAACTATGGCAAGTCCTTAAAGAGATGGGAGTACCTGACCACCTCACATGTCTCTTGAGAAACCTGTATAAGGGTCAAGAAGCGACAGTTAGAACTGGATATGGAACAACTGGTTGGTTTAGCACAGGAAAGGGAGTACAACAAGGATGTATATTGTTAACTTGCTTATTTATAAGCAAGAGTACATAATACAAAATGCCAGTCTGGATGAATCACAAGC
>NW_015178313.1:0-839 GCF_001447785.1 Gekko japonicus
TTTAATTATATTTATACCCTGCCCTCCCCCGAGTGGGTTAATTGTATTATAGGATATTGTGAGGATTCTTGGAAACATCTGAATTATTGACATATCCTATGTATGTTTACTCAGAAAAAAGTGCTATATAATTCTCCTAAACAGACACTTATTGCAGTATATAACTCTAGAATCTAATTCTGAAAGATAATATGTTCCAGAGAAAAATTAGGATATTTAAATAATGGGCTTCTCCTATTTGACACAACACCGAAGTAATACAGCATTTGAACTCAGACCTATTATTTATACATTGGAGAACAGTACCTAGACTACACTGATGTCCATGGACTCTACCTGGTTGAACTTGCTGGGCCATACAATGGCCTCCTCATGAATGGTGTACAGGTTCTCCAAGTGGATTTTTCTGCCTATCCTTCCAACTTTGACTCTAACTTTTTTTTCAGGCCATGGGCACCTTTGGGATTTGGACTCAATATGGTGGATGCAGCCACAAAACAGCTGCTACAAAATGGTTGCCACAGGGGGTGGAGCCAACCACAAAATGGCTGCTGCAGCTTACCTTCAGGCACAAGGTGAAGATCCCTGTGCTGTGATGGCAGCTGCTGCCAAAGCTATGTTTCTCAAATCTACACAGCCAATCACATCTCCAGTGGCCAATCAGAAGCCCTGCTAAGCAAAAGCCCCACCCACTTTCTATAAACACTTGGTGGGTGCCAGGAAATGTTTCAGTGGCTGTCATGACACTCCTGGGCACCACACTGGGGACCCCACCATAGAGTCTGCTCTCTGAAGTTACCTATCCTTCCGGGGGAACTGATCTCTGGAGAACAGTTGTA
>NW_015178314.1:0-809 GCF_001447785.1 Gekko japonicus
TGAGCAAAGTCAGACAATAAATTGTTTCTTAGTTCTCTCCCCCCAGTCCTCACGCTCTGGGTCAACTAATAAATTGCAAAAATGAGTAGGCCGCCCACACATCCAAGTAGCTCCTGCCTATCCCCACGAGGAGTTGTTGGTAGGACTGGTTCAAGATATTTGGTCACCCCAAGCGAGGAACTGCCGTTATCCCTTCCTGTCCTTCTGTACTGGGCTCAGGGGTTTGGTCTGTAGCCAGCTGGAAGCAGCCCATCCACCAGGAGATGATGTCTGCCAACTTCTGCACTGCCAAGGACCAAAAGTGACCCAAGACCCCGTGGTTCGTTGGTACCCTCCTCACTGTGCTACCCTGAGCAGATACTTGGGGGGCTCAGCTGGGAAACCAGCTCTGGCTGTTGGACCTCTACACCAGTCCATTTTCTTCATGCAGAAGAACAAACCAATTTCTCTGGAGTCTTACGATCCAGGCCAGAACTGTGTGACTTCAAGTGTGTGTTAAGAGACCTGGTTTTGTTTTTGTTTTGTTTTTTTGGCCATCAAGTCACAGCTGACTTCCGGTGACCCGGTAGGGTTTTCAAGGAAAGAGACTTTCAGCGGTGGTCTGCCCCTGTGTAGCAACCCTGAACTTCCTTGGAGGTCTCCCTTCGGACTGCTAGCCAGGGCCAACCCTGCTTCGCTTGACGAGATCTGTCAAGATAGGGTTAGCCTTGGCCACCCAGGCCAGGGTACCCCCAAGAAGCAGCAAGCAACCTTGCTAGAGACACTCTATCCATTTCTGCTCGGCAGCTACCAAAAGGAGATGCACAAAC
>NW_015178315.1:0-817 GCF_001447785.1 Gekko japonicus
AGGTTGCCAACCTCCAGGTGAGGGCTGGCGGTCTCAAACTACAACTAATTTCCCGTTCCCCTGAAGAAAATGGCAGCGACGGACTCTATGGCATGGTGCCCCTCTAGGGTCCCTTTCCTTCCCAAACTCTGCCCTCAGGCTTCACCCCACCCCCCAAATCTGCAGAAATTTCCCAGCCTGGAGTTGGCAACCCTACTCCCCTCCTGAGATCCCCCTGACACACAGGGGGGTATCTTAAAGGAGCCAGGGGGAGGGTACAGAGGGAATGCCAAAGAGGCTTTTGTCCTCGGGAACACATTTCGGATTTCGAAGGATCAAAAACAGACGATTCAAAGTCAGCCCATCTACATGTTGTGTAGAATGACTTGGTAGAACTGTGGACTGTACCACTTCAAGCTGCAGGGAGGACGTCTCATTCCTGCACCTGAAAAAAACCTCCCTGCTTGTAGAAAACTAGCAGCACAGGAAGGGGGCTATACTAAGGGCCAAGCTTGGTATGAGAAAGGAAGATCCTTGGGAGGATATCCTCCTCGTGTTTTTGAAAACTGGAGTTGTAGCCGTGCAGCGCTTTGATTTGTATCTGGGCCACATCGGAAGGACAGGAGTGGGGCTAACCCTTTGTTCCCAAGGGGCTTTTGCAGCTTGGATTCCCCTCCGTCTCCACACACACAGACACACACACACACACGCATGTTTAAAAGCCTTGTGGGGTGAAAAGTGTGAGTAACTTTACCTTCCCCCTTTGGGGGAGACAAATCAAAACAGTTATTCAAATCATGAGAACGGTGTAGGGACAATGAGTTAAATACACACACAC
>NW_015178316.1:0-836 GCF_001447785.1 Gekko japonicus
AGTTGGATGCTTCTACTTTATGTTGCTTCTTCCCAGAAGACAGATGTTGCAACCTGACACCAGCACCATTTCTTGTTTGAAAACCCACTCAGGATCTTACACAGGATGATTACAAAAGGCCTTAAGATCAGGGCCTGGACTATATTTTTGCTTCCCCCCCCTTTTTTTTTTTGTTCGTTTGTTCTCAACATCCAGCCTGATGAAAAGTTCTGAAGAACTTGAAAGCTTGTGAAGGGCGGGGTATAAATCCAATCTCTTCTTCTCTTCTTCTTCTTCTTCTTTTGGTTGGTCTTAAATAAAATGCATGACGTGATTTTTGGGTGTTTGTTTCAGTCCTGAATGCAAGTAGGATTGTTGCAAGCTGATTCAGCAGCAGATTCCATGCTGCCACTGCTCAAAACTACATCAAAACTTCTTTAGGAGAAAATGCATACTCCATTTCGCACCTCTACTATGGGTCTGGGGAATACATCATACCTTAGGAGACTACCTCCAATTCCAGATTACTCTCAGCGTTACTCTCAACATGTCAGGATGCCAGACACTGAAAATATTTTGTAGCCAGTGCAGAATACACTATTCAGATCTCAGTAGTTTCCCAGATAAAATGAGAAGTATTTATTTGACTGCTAAATAGCACAACATAGAAATCAGCTTAACAGTTGGACAATGTTAAGCTATTTGTTCTGACAGGGAAAAAGCAAGTATGTGAAATCCATTGTTAAATTTCTGAGTATTATCTGGCATCAGGGAAACACTTGGCTTTATTTTTATTAGATGCTTCCAGGGCTGCGGTCACACACACTAAATCTATTTTCAATCCACTTTCCTGCTGG
>NW_015178317.1:0-737 GCF_001447785.1 Gekko japonicus
TTTTGCAATGTACTTCTCGGGAGATTTATCGACTGCACTCAGGATCATGCTTCTGTAACCGGGCAAAACTCTGCTATATTAATCAAATACCCCAATAATGGCAACGCTGTGAATTGGCGTCCTCCAAAACATCCTCTCATTAACAGCCTTTTTCAGGTCTTGCAGACTGATGGCTGTGGCTTCCTTGATTGAGTCAATCCATCTCGTGTTCAGTCTGCCTCTTTTCCTGCTCCCTTGAATGATATTGTCCTTTCCAGTGACTCATCTTCTCATGATGATGTAGCTTGGGTTGTGTGGGGTCCTTTGCCCATACCAGGGAAATGACATCCTTACCACATGGACCCATGATCAATCTCTTGTCACAACCTCATTTCTACTCCTGAACAACAAAATAGATAAAAGGAAGTCCTTCTTCACCCAAAAGAGTCATCCACACGTGGAATTCACTGCCCCAGGAAGCATTGGTGGCTACAAGTACAAACGGCTTCAAGAGGGGATTGGATAAACATAAACATGAATCCAGTGGTCCATCAGTGGCTATTAGCCACAAGGTACAGATGGAACACCGCGTCTGGGGCAGTGATGCTCTGTATTCTGGGTGCTTGGGAGGAAGGCAATAGTGGGAGGGCTTCTGGCCCTGCTGGTGGGCCTCCTGATGGCACCTGGGTTTTGGCCACCATGTGACACACAGTGTTGGACTGGATGAAACATTGGCCTGATCGAACATGACTTCTCTT
>NW_015178318.1:0-838 GCF_001447785.1 Gekko japonicus
CGACTGGCTTTTGAGCAAGGGAAACGCTTACCTTTATCTTTACTATGTTGTCATTAGCTGTCTTGGGGCTTTCGTAACATTAGAACCCCAGATAGAACAAGTTTTAGAAAATGGAATTAATGAGGGCTGTCATTCTGTGTATGGGCTGATGTCCATAAGTCATGCCAAAACCAGTTGGACATCAGTGTGTATCTCAGCTGGGGACTATGGTCTACGATATTGTTGAGGCAGCGGATTGAGCTTCTAGTAATGCTCCCTCTAAGCTGTGGAGTCTTGTGAGCAAAAATTCTGCTTTGTGAGCTAGTGGCATTAAAGCTGTGAGCGAGCGATTTGGCAACTGCATAAATTAGTTTGCTTTGGAGCCACCCTCCCTGAGCGAAGACAAAAATGGTTGAGCTGGAGGCTAAACAACTGGGAGTTAGCTCACACTAAGTCAGCTTAGGGGGAACACTGGCTTCTAGTAATACCAAATGTTTCATGTACACTCCTGCAGGGGGTCCCCGACCTTCCTGAGGCTGCAGGCACATTTGGGATTTGGGGGGGGTGAACACCACCCAAAAAAGGCTGCTGAAGGGGGTGGGGCCAAACCCAAAAGGGCTTCTATGGGAATGGAACCACCCACTGACTTAAGGAATGACCAGGTGCTTATGGGTCCTCTTGGTCCTCCAGTGGGGAACCCTTTTATCTGAATGAGGGCAGCCAGGAACGAGCCCCGGCTTACAATGACCTCACCGTCTTCCTGAAGAGTTTGGTGGGTGCCAAGGGAAGCTCTGTCAGGCACCATGGGGCCCGCGCTGGGAAACCCCACACGCCATGTTCCCTCTAAGCTGTGGAGTCT